>NC_092459.1:47285416-47586250 GCF_047495875.1 Pithys albifrons albifrons | reverse complement strand
AGCATGAGTTTCCAGGTCGTTTGGCCACAGAAATATTGTTCAGTGAAGACAAACTGCACTTACCAGCCACCTCAGCTCTTCTAATAGTGCTAAGCCTCTCTCTGCCTGTTGATGACAGCTTCAGCCTAATTGCAGGCTACATTTTCTAGACATTGCTATTAAACAGGGGCTGGTTCCTCTGCAGTTGCCTAGCATGTCAAATCATTTCTTTACAAGTGAGCTTATCATTGTGACCCCTATACAGCTCCACTGATCATTTCTCAAAAGTCTTTTAGCACATGTGCAGACCTAAATCCATTCCCTGGCATGCTGAGCACTGTGATTGCTGTAGAGCAGGGGTAACTTGCTCTCTTCCATCTGTTTAGCACTCTCTGACAGGTATTTCTGGCAGCTGGGTCATGGTATATGCAACTAGTGGAGGGCAGTTTCTGCGTGTTTTATTTATTTGATATTTGTGGTGGGGCATTAGAAATGGTCGAAGAAGTGACAAGGTGTCACAGTCTTCACTGTCTCAGCTGCTGCTGGGAGCTTATGCAGCTGCACAGCTGGATGTCCAGAGGATGGAATGGAAGCTGTGCTCTTGACTCCCTTCCAACTGGTTCCAAATGCACTTGCAAAACTTCCATGTGATACTTAATGTAGCACCTGCTCAACAAACAAAAACCAAGTTTCCCCTTTTTCATTATACTGTACATCTGTTATTCTGCTGACATGGAAAGTAGTGTAACAATCAGATTCATTAGTTGCCTTCTAAGTTGATTCCAGCTAAGCTGAAAAGACCTTAGTGTGTTTGCTCAGTGATTGTTTAGACTGTAGCACAAATTAAGAAGTTCTTCCAATGAGATTTGTTCTACATTGTTACTGCATTTGCACTGTATGTTCATGCTTGAGGTAAGACTGAGAGGCAACGTTTGCTTCTAGCCAAATAGAGACTCCAGCTCTCAGCAGAGGCATTTTACTTTTGGACTTCTGGTTCCACATGTAATTAGAGATCAGAGAGAGCAAATATACAAATGCCTGAAGAAGACAGGCACATCAGAAATGGCAATGCTATACACATCTAACAACCTCACCTGTCCCTTGTCCTTTATGCCTTCTCTGTTGGGACTTACTGGGACATTCCAAGTATCTCAGAAGTTTCAGACAGCTGCTATTAACAAAATAATCTGCCAGAGAAATGTTTCCTTTTTCTCCACAAACTTGGAATTTCTCCCTTCAGAAAAATCACACTACTTCAAGGTCAGGACAGGGAGCAATCATTCTTGAAGGAGTGACAAGGTCAAAGTCCAACTCCTCTCCCACTCCTGAGCTCCTCTACAGCTGTTATTTACTACTGCTGTGTGACTTTTAATAGCCTGCACTGCAAAGACTTGCATTCTGTAGTGTTGCTCACATACTAAAGAGAAAAAATATGCCTAAAACTGGAAGCTGAGTGGGTAATTACTGAAACCTACATCTCCTTCTGACCTCACTTTAAGTCATTTCATATTTTTGTTGTATGTTTTAGACCTGCTACTCAGACTACTCCTTAGCTTTGTAATTAATGAGGATGAGATAATACTCTGAATCTAAAGTATGCTGCATTTTGTGAGATTTTGATTCCCAATATAATCACTGTACTCTAGAAGGTACATTGTTCTGAAGCTGATATTTTGCAACAATCAAGTACAGCATGTTGAAAAAGTGCAGAGTGCAATCGGTTTGCCTTTATTTCATTCTTTTGCATTATTTGGCTTAGCTTGGTACTAAATTACCATTTTATTCTGTGTCCTTATAAGGAAATTATCACAGAAATACTTCCAGAAGGTAAGGAAACCCATTACATGATCAATTTGTTTGATATATCAAACAAAAAGAAATTCTTGAAGACTCTTGTGTTTCTGGAAATTAATAGAATACCTTAATCACAGTTACACCAAAATGAGACCTCCTCACCAAGCATAAAAATTTTCTCATTGGAAACTCTGAACGATACAGAAAGAGGCTGAGCAAGAACAGGTCTGTACTTTACACTAAACTTTCACTCAGATTTCAGCATTGTTTTTCTTGCCTGTTTTTGGCATGCTGCCTTGAAACAAATGCTGTAGGAAGACTTTTCTTATTGCTCAGAAAACTGCCTCCATGAAACCACTTACCTAGGAGGTAAGAAAGTCTTAATGCAGTGCTAACAGCTGGCAAAGAATGTAACTGCTTCCCTGCAAGCCTTCACGTGTAATGAACCAGCTCCAGTTCATTTTGCTTTCACTTTTGTTAAAAATACTGACGCCTGGTTGTTTACAAAATTTGAGCAGCCTATTTTGACAGTTAAACTATTTTGGCTTTTTGGAAGGCAGAAATTCACTTAAAGCAAAGACAAACTTTATGTATGGTGTTTTTGTTAGAGAGGTTATGGCATGATCACAGTGGCTCTAATGCAGGTGTGTTGTTCTCTGTCATGCAGAGGTATGCAGCAGATGAAACAGAGGACACTATTTGGAGCAAACAGGAATGGTCCTGGGGACAAAAAGTCTGGAAGGAGTCTGTCCAGGCACCTTGTGAGTAGCTGCTGAGGAAAGAATCAGTGCTAACCATCAGCTTAGGCAGACACTAGGGAATTATGCAGCTCTGTCTAATCCTCAGGGCATCAGTACATCCTCACTGGGACAGTGAAAAATCTCTGCAAGTGTTTTAGTTAGGTTACAGCACAAACCTGCAACTTAGTGACTCTTGCTAATTAGGATTCTGTGAGATCCAGTTACTGTGTGCTTTTACACCCTCTCTACCAATAACAACAATCTATACTAAAAGAGGAATTTGTTCCACAAAAATTTTCCTTTTGAAAGCAGGATGGTTGAAGAGGCACCCATGCCATTTATTCACGCTGCTTACACAAAGGTGTCCCACTAAGATGGAAAATTATTTTTCTTCCTATTGCTGTTTCTGCTACCAAGTATAAAAGCAGAGCATGAGCCATCTATCTTATAGCAAGAAGTTGGTTTTTTGTTTTTTTTTCTGGATGTGGGCTTAGTTATTTAAAAGAAAGCAAGATACAGCTTTGCATAACTATTGAGGTTCTTTTCAGAGGTTAATTTGTTACGTCACATAGATTATCTGCTCAAATACTGTACATTCCCTTACCCTGAGGCACAGAGGTTCATTAAATGAGCTATGCAGTGAAAAAAAAAAAAAGACAGCCTTTTTCTAGTACAGTTTCTAAGCCTTCTGGCAGTTCTGTGCAAAACATCCTTCCCATGCTCTCAGTTATGCACAGTCTTCCAAAGGGGACCTACTGTGCATCTGTCATAAGCTTTTTCCAGTGTCACTGGTAATAAGGATTAACCTCTCTATGCCTAGCTCCTGAGACTTGGCTTTTTATGGAGACATAAAGAATGTCTGAGGGCAGAAAGCAAAGCTATACTGGTGCAGGATCCTTGGCTCTAGCATCCACATCACCCAGTGGCTTGACAGACCCTGAATTAGTTGACCTTCAAGGTATGGTGAAAGGCCAGTCTATTTACTCAACTTTGTGCCTAAGGGAGGTAATTGTAGGAATAGGAAACATATTAAACAAAACAGTGCTCAAGGATGAGACACTATTTAAGCCGACATTTTGTCAATTAACTATGCAAATTGTCTGAAAGTTTTTCATGAGTAGGGGGACTGTGTGAGGTAGACTATGCAACCCCCAAATAAACCCATAAATAAATAAATCTGTATGTTCTAATGACAGAGATGAAAGTCAGTGAATTCCTGCTGACCTATTAAAAATGACTAGAGCAGTATCATTTATTAATAGGTAGCCCATAAAAGTGGTCTACTGCAGCTATATGATCCTAACCTACCATGCAGTATTTCTAATGGGCAAAGTTTACTGTCTTCTGGTCCAGGAAGATGCACAAAAAGCTGTCAGAAACAGATGTTTCTGATGACTCAGCACCAACCCTTACAGTCTCAGCTATGATCCTTCTCAAACCAACAGCTTACTCTTTTTTTTTTTTCTGACTTTGCCAAAAAACCTATTCCCTGCAAAGGAGAAGGGGCTCAGAAAATGCGGGAGGGTGAAGTTTACTCACTGGTGGGTTTTACAGAACTCTCCCTTATTAGTAAAGATCATAGTATGAATCCAGACTTTGTGATGTGAATGAACTTGTTCAATTTCTGTGGGTTTTTTGTTTCTCCAAGCACTTGAACTGCCATTCTCCTGAGATGTAGTCCAGAGTGAAAGGGAGTAAGCAGCTTTTCTAAGCCACTGTAGTACCAAAGCTGGGCATAGTTGCAAACATTTTGCTGAGACATTCTTTCTCTCCTACTTCTGCAATCCTACTAGTTCCTACAGGAGAAGTCACCTGACTGCTGTTCAGTGACACAGGACAGAGCAAGGCCAATGCTTCATCCCACAGAGCAGTTAAGGGTGAAAGGGCCAGTGAATAATGCTGCTGGCAACTTGCCTGAACATCTTTTCTGGTTTGTAATTCACCCTCTTGGGACAATCTGCTTGTTGGAGCTCAACAGTTCTTTTTAAAGTATTTTTTGGTTGTATCTCTTGACAAAATATTCTTTAAGAAATGGACTACTTTGCTTTCTTGAAAATATCAGTTATGCAAGCAGGAGTAACTAGTAACTGTGGCAGCAGAACTGTTTTTCACAAATGTGACCTAAATTTCTCTATTCTGAGGCTTTAGTTGGTTTCAATGCATAAACCTGAAGGCAAAATTAAGCTATGATGCTTTTTGTTGTTTTACGAGGTATTTTCACATCTTTAAAATCCCATCAGAAAACTCAGGCCTAATGAATGAATCTGTAACCATGCAAAGTTAAAGAAACACAAAAGAAAATATATGGGAAATACTCAGTAAACAGTAAATTATCTCCACATAAAATCTCTGAGTAAATTATTTTAAATTTAAATTTTTAAACCTCTATCCTTGTTTCTGATTAAAGGGTGGATGGACTAATCAGAAGTAGGCAGGGATTTGTGTTTGATTCAATTAGGCAGCATGCTATAAATTATGTTAATATTTTTCCATCTTTCTGAAGGACCTGTATGAATATAGAAGTATTACTATCTGTTGTAGTCCTCACTGGCAGCTCTTTCCCTCTTCTTTGACTATATTTCTCTCATTCTCTACTCAGTGATATGCATTCATAGGAAGATATCCTCTGTGTTTTGACAAAGTTACTAAAATGAAAGCTACTTATCAAGCCTATTATCAACTGTCTGTAGATCATGAGCAAGATAGATTGTTGCATCTCACTTGTTTTAAAGAAACGCATACCCTGCAGATCTGAATCCACAACCTGGAGTTAATGCATACAGGAGCCTTCATTCTTAACACTACCTTACCTGAGTAAATGCCTGTTCAACCACCGCTATGTTAATGGACTGAAGCACTCCTAAGGGTTCTGCAATTAGTTTATATACTGAGATTGTACTTCTTTATTTACTGGAGTGGCTAGCTAACAGGCTTTGTTAGCCTGAAGGCTGTGGGCTTTTGTGCAAGCATTCGATAGGCATCCACTGCAGATTCTCAAATTGCATTGACTTTCTTGCCAAGATGGCAGGCAGCTGACAATGTGGACACTAGCAAACACAGATGGAGCAAGCCATTCAGGAAGGGATGTGATATTTGACAATTCAGATTTCCAAAGGGCTTAGCAGGTCGGCAGTTACCACAGCCCCATGTTGTCTTATTCTCAGATCAGCATAACGAATTGTGCCTGGGAGACCAAGTTAATCCCTTTCAGGTTCCCTGGACTGTAGATCTTTCTGAATTTTCCTTTCTTTAGCCCTTTGTTTTCCCCCTGCTTTGTACTGAAAGTTAACTACAACAGCAAGAATGTATTAGGCTACTTGGAATACTGTCTTCAATTCATCCTGTCCTGCTGGCACACAGTGCAAGCTGCACAGTGAAGAAACTCCTGCCTCACTTCTGGAATGGGTCAACAAAAGGGTTTATAACATGAAATGTCTGGACATGCACACATACATGCAAACTTGCACACATAAGTTAGAGTTGCTCTTTTCCTGGTTTGAGGGTAAATGTAAATCTGCTGTTTGAAGCCACCATTTGCCAAAAGGCTGCAAAATCTGCCCCTGTCAATTCAAGGACGTATTAACTACTTCCCAAGTACGTTCACATCTCCAGCGTATGGCATGCAGGTGGCCTTCTCCAGCTGGTTAGATGTACCATTCATCACTTCAAAAGCAGTCACAATGCCCCCTTCTCCACTCAGCCAGAAGAAAGATCCCATGCCATTCTGGGAAAATTCAGCCTGGGACAGGCACTCTACTCCTTGTATGTACAACTCCCATTGTGTCTTATAGGAGGGGATATGAGATGTTTGAAGATTAATCCTGTCCTCACTAAGGCACATCTGTTGCCCATTAGATTAGAGAAAGGAGCCTCAAATACCCTCTGCACCTAAGGCTTTGTCTGTCAGTGCAACTCTATCCTGCAATGCAATTGGAACTGTCCTTTTCTGATCTGACTCTCTGCCGTGACTTGTCCCAGGCATGTGACTGTTAGGTGGCTGTTGGGTAGCAAAATACTTTGTATATCCTCTGGTATGGTTAAGCAGCATGTGAGTAAGTTTTGATGGCTGGGTGAAATACTGGCTTTATTACACCCCGGCTGTGGTGGCATAAGCCATCAGCTGACAAGGAGTGCTTCTACATAATAAATCTCCAGGCTAAGTAGGCTTGAATATCTCATCTTTAAAATAAAGAGATACAGAATTCCTAAATTAAAAACAGATTTGGATTATCCCATAAAGATTAAAGGCAAGCCTTTTACATTTAGCATAATTTCACCTATTTACATTAGGCCTAGAATGCTCCAAAACCTCTCTATATTTTACCAAATTAAAATGTTATCGTTTAGCCTGTGTTTGAATCTGGCCTGGAATATTCAATAGCCACAGAGCTCCTGCTTTTCCTAGTAAAAGAGTGGGTAGGTGTGTCTATGTTCAGAAACAGTGCTATCTACCTTTGAAGTGGTGATTCCCAAACTGTGCCCTTGTGAGACTGTAGCTTTAGAGTATTGCCAACTATAAGGTTAAAAGTTGATGAACTCTGAGATTTTGATAACAGTGATAGCACTCCAGTGATTTGGGAAGCGCTTCTTTGATAGAAGAGGAAGCAAAATCCTTTTAAATGAAAGTAGGCCACGAGTAATTGATTTTATTGGTTCAGCAGTAGAACTTCTAAACAAAAATAAAAGTGGAACAGATCAAAGAGAATTAAAAAATTAAATTTTGCTTGACAAAGCAAAACACTCAAAAACGTCACTTTGCATTGCATAGGATGCTCCATCCAACTTAAAATGAAATACTTATTTTTTTTCAAGTGTGTGGAAAATAATAAGCCAAGAAGGATTCATTAGAATTACAAAATGTTCAGAAAAAAACTGCCCAATTTATTTAGAGGGTCTGATGAAATGCATCACTAGTAAATGTGAAAAGCTAAGAATAGATGGCCAAAATGACAACTGAGAAAGGAGTAGGGAGCAGCCATTTAATGCTATTACACTTCGGTCCACCATTCTTTAAAACATATCCGAGCACAAGAATGGGTCTTAATGTGATGGAAAGTGTCTCCCTATTGGTGTAAATCATAATTAAGAAATAAATAATAATTAATAACAATGAATGTTCTATGTTGTGTTCAGTAAGACTTTCCTATCTCCAATTAGTTAGCAGTCAAAGCAGACATTTTCAGTTCGCTTATGTTTCAGCTTCGCAAAGGATTTGATCATTAAAATTAGAAAAATTCTTATGTTTGAATCATCAGAAGAACCAGGTTTAGTATGAATCTGAAGCAACTTCTAATTTCACAGGGATACTGTCTGTTATGACCCTCATAGTGGAAATTTGAACAAAGCTTGAGTAAAGATTTTGTATTTGTTAAAACACATTTTGGAACTGCAGGTCGGGAGAAAGGGAATAGTAGGCCACATCATGATTATATCCAAATGACCATACTCATAATATCACTCTCCTGCTATTCCTTGTTTAGCATCTTGTTTTAACAGAGGAGGACATCAAGTCTCTTCAATGTTGCCTGCTGCTTAATTTTTATTTAGATATAAATTACAGAATCATAGGGAAAAAAAGAGACTTCAGGAAATCCCCCAGGGAACGCCATTGGCCCCAAATGGCCCATGTTTCTGAAATAATCAGTCTATGGTATGGGGAACAAGAGAGGCTTTGATACCACTTTTTGTGGGGTTATTTGCTATGCTCATTTAACTGGTTAACTGGTTCCACCTCTTTTCCTCTTTTGTCTGTTAGTGGCTATGTTAGGGGAGTTGTTTGTTTTCTTTCATTGATTCTGTGCTGATTTGATCTCCCTCATTTTGACTGTGAGAATCTTTGCCTCAGATAAATATGACTATTGCCCTATGAATGTTCTTGCAATTATTAGACTAGATTCGTTAGTAGGTGTTTGCAGGGGAACAGCTAAATGGTTCCTAATGACCAAACCATACATATGTGTAATCTATAGACAAAATCCATTCTGGCATCAAAAATTTTTAAATTATTCAATCCACTTGCAAAAGAGTGTGTTTTAAAGTCTGAGATGATGTCAAAGTGGACAGGCTGAAGCACAGTATGCTATACCTGAAATTAGTGACTGGTTTTGCTACAGTGACTATATATCAGAAATTATGGGTGAATATAGTCCAATGTTCCTTTCATGACTCGGGCCTTTCATTTGGTAGAACTAGTAAATTGGGAAATGTAGTAATTAAAAAACCCCACCTGGGTAGCGATAAGTTGAGAATGTTGTCATGTTTCTTTCAAAAACTTTTCAGACATGGCTATATCCTGTAAAGAGGTTACTTGTGACTACAATGAATAATTCAAAGTGTCAGCAGAATGAAGGGAAATAGTCCTGTATTCATTTTCATCAGGTTTTGTCCTTTCTTAATGTTATAAAAATGGCAAAAATGAGAGAACTTGTAGTTTTGGCAGTTTGTCTGTCACATAATTTATTTTTCTTCTTTATAAAATGGAAACAAAAGATGAATATATCGAATTGACAGCAGTATCATTGTACTTTCCCATTGTGTTAGATTTTTGAGAGCTTTATTTTCAAATGTGAGAAGAGTTTACTACTGTTTCCAATTCACTTTCAAGCTCACTTCATATGGGTCTTGAAAGAATTTAGCCCTTTTTCCATATTGCCTTAGTCAAGCTATTTACATTTGTTTAGACAGATTTCTTCTGAGATTACTCTTTACTCATACACCTAGCAGAAAACTTATTCTCACATAGTCTTAATTATGCTCTATGTCAAGCTTGTAACACAAAACTGATTTCAAAGTGAAATGTAACCACTGCTTAATAAAGCTTTGCAGGAAATCACAGCATTGCTCAGAATTGTTAACGGCAGAAGGGATCTTTTTAGATCACCTAGGCCACCTCCCTGCTTGAGCAAGATCATCTACAATAAGTTGCCCAGATTTTGTATACACCCAAGAATGGAGATTTCACAATGTCTCTTTGACAGTGTTTGAACACACAACAGTAAAAAAAGTGTTTCCTTACATTTAGAAAGAATTGCATGTGTTTCAGTTTGTGCCCATTGCCTCTCATATTTTCACTGGGCACCACTAAGATGGATCTGTCTTCTGCTTCTTCATATGCAGCGTATTAACTAAAGGTGGGGTCCATCTCAACTAAATCAAATGTCTGAAAAATAGGAATATAACCTATTTTTCTCAGTGTTCCCTCTTATCCTAGGACAGGTGTCTAAGCTATATGATAATGATGGCCATTTTAATATGAGTTTTTTCTTTCACTGGCTATCAAGGGAGATTATGGCAGTAAGTATAGATAAATGTGATTAATTTCTAAGAAGGTGAAGATAATAAATTCTCTCTCATTTTTTGTGTTTGCTTGTGCTTTGCATGATAATGACCTTATATATGTATATATATATATATATATATAAGTAGGGTATGTTTAGGGGGTTTAGGGTATTTACAACTATTTGCTAACTTCTTTTAACACAGTGGATTGGTTACAAAGAGTTGGTTATTCCTGCTTCAAGCTATAGCACCTAGCTGTGATTCAGAAAATTAAATACAGGCATTGTTGCACTCCCTGAGTGACACTTTAAAGTGATTCCAGCACAAATAATTGAATATTTAAAGTAAAATGACAAATCTTGTGAGTATTGGAACTGAACTTCTGGAAACAGGATGGAATTTATCTGAGAGAATCAAAAGATGGACAATGGTCTCTGAAGACAGGGTTTGACAGTGGGCATGGAACAAAGCAAGTAAGTTTTGACCATGCTACTCTCTTCATTGACACTGCATGGATTCTAGGAGAAGCAAACCAACAGAAGAAAGAATCACACTGGCTGTGAGAGTCATAAACGTCTTCCTGTCAGGTTTGAGTGAGGCACCCTATTTCTTTTCATCCATTTATGAGTCCGAGTACATGCATATTTGTGCAAAAATGTAAAAAAGAAGGAGATGGTAGTGCTAAAAGTATCATGATGGCAATGTTCATTTTACTTAAATTTGTAAAAGACTTCCTGAAATTTCTGTGTTCTGCCAATGGTAAACCCTATATAAAAAGTTACAGGAGTTGGAATTATATATTCAAATATAAAAGCTGTTTCAAATATGGAAAAGATTCTACGCAAACAAAAATAGTCTTTGATTTGCATGTGTTGTGAAATATATCTTTGAATTAGGAAGAAGGTAGCCAGCTATCATCTCTATCAGTCTTCACATCCAAGATAATAATTCACTTATAATTCACAGCTGAAAATACATGGTTTACATTTATTTGAATGATGGCTTCCATTTATGTGTATTTCTAACATACAGTATGTAGGTCATGTAATGGCGTTGTCTGGTTCTTACAGGACATTTTGTCAAGAGAGAGAAAATGCTACTTTGCTGAAATGTAATCACTTCATGAGAAGAGTTATGAAGATGTGCAAAGCTTAGTAGAAAAGATGAATAATTCTATCTTTTCAGATGGGCTTGAATGAATGGGCTTCAATGAACAGTTTCAAGCCTACAGTTAGCAGTAGTTGTGTAAAGATAAAATCAAGCTGTGAGCAGAATATTACATGGGCCAAAAATAGGTCTGTGCTGGTTTGAAGGTGAACCAGCAGGGGAAATGAACTCACCACGAGAGAGATTATAAGTCAGAGCTAAAATTTAATAATAATATTACAATAACAACACTGACACACAAGGGAAATTGCTTTCAACTCACAATACCCCAGCAGTATAACCCAGTGTCCTGGGGCACAAACCCAAGGGGGTTTGTTTGCCCTTCTGCTGAGACCCCTGTGGCTCCCCCAAGTCCAGAGCAAAAGGAAAAGAAAAAACCTGTTGGTGCAGGCGAGGGCTGTGGTCTGGGCGAGAGCGGTGATCTCCTGCTGTCGAGGTCCTGCTGCTGCTCTGGATCCGACGAGAAGGTCCTGAGGTCTTCTTACCCACCACTTATGTACCCTCAGGGAGCACCCAGTCCCTCCCCCTGGGCGGGGACTCACACAATGGGTGATTAACTCTGGGAGCCAGGGGTTGTTGAGCTGTTGATGGCCCATTAGCAGCTCCGCCCCCCTCAGGCTGGGTGTGAAGTGATAATGGCTCCCTGGGCAGCTGCTGCTAATGGCCCATTGTCCTTGGGGAATGAATAGAGGGGGTGGAATACACAGGTTTGATCACCACCACACAGGGTTAGCTGGTCCCTCCAGCTGAACTAGGACATTATCCACCCCTTATTCCACTCCATCTAGTCATTCCCAAATTAACCCCCTTTTTACCTATACATATATATACACATGTATACAATGAAACATTACAAACTCTTCTCGCTCAAAATTAGGTCCCCTTGTGGTACACAACGTGTTTCTCCATCTTTTTGCATTACCCACCAAGTGCAACCAGGTCCTTGAGCAAAGACAATCCCTCGGATGGGTTTGCCTTTGTTTGAGGTGGGACTCACCCAAACAGTCTTTCCTAACATACCTCTCATATGGACCACAGGGACTTTATCTCCATCTACAGTATTCAAGAGTTCTGATTGGGCAGGGCCAGCTCGATTGATGGAGCCCCGGGTGTTGACCAACCAGGTGGCCTTTGCCAAATGCAGCTCCCAGTGTTTGAAAGTTCCCCCACCCAACGCCTTCAAGGTTGTTTTCAGCAGTCCATTACATCGCTCAACTTTCCCGGCAGCTGGAGCATGGTAGGGGATATGATACACCCACTCAATGCCGTGCTCTCTGGCCCAGGTGTCTATGAGGCTGTTCTTGAAGTGGGTGCCGTTGTCAGACTCTATTCTTTCTGGTGTGCCGTGTCTCCACAGGACTTGTTTCTCAAGGCCCAGGATGGTATTCCGGGCAGTGGCGTGAGATACGGGGTATGTCTCTAGCCATCCAGTGGTTGCCTCTACCATGGTCAGCACGTAGCGCTTGCCTTGGCGTGTTTGGGGAAGTGTGATGTAGTCAACTTGCCAGGCTTCCCCATACCTGTATTTCAACCACCGTCCACCATACCATAGAGGCTTCACCCGCTTGGCCTGCTTGATGGCAGCACATGTGTCACAGTCATGGATAACCTGTGAGACACTGTCCATAGTTAGATCCACCCCTCGGTCACGAGCCCATCTGTATGTTGCATCTCTGCCTTGATGACCAGAAGCATCATGGGCCCATCGGGCTAGAAACAATTCACCTTTATGCTGCCAATCCAGATCCACCTGAGAGACTTCAATCTTGGCAGCTCGATCCACCTGCTCGTTGTTACGATGCTCCTCATTAGCCCGGCTCTTGGGTACATGAGCATCTACGTGACGGACCTTCACACTCAGCTTCTCTACCCGGGCAGCGATGTCCTGCCACATCTCAGCCGCCCAGATGGGTTTCCCTTTGCGCTGCCAGCCGGCCTTTCTCCAGCGCTCCAGCCATCCCCACAGAGCATTGGCCACCATCCACGAGTCAGTGTAAAGGTAGAGTCTTGGCCACTTCTCTCGTTCGGCGATATCCAAAGCCAGCTGAACAGCTTTCAGCTCTGCGACCTGACTTGATCCACCTTGTCCTTCAGTCGCTTCTGCAACTCGACGTGTAGGACTCCATACAGCTGCTTTCCATTTCCGGCTTGTCCCTACAATGCGGCAGGAGCCATCTGTGAAGAGAGCATATCGCTTCTCCTCTTCTGGTAGCTGGTTATATGGTGGGGCCTCCTCAGCTCGTGTCACCTGCTCCTCTTCTTCTTCAGAGGACAATCCGAAACTCTCACCTTCCGGCCAGTTGGTGATGATTTCCAAAATCCCAGGGCGATTAGGATTCCCTATCCGGGTTCGCTGTGTGATCAGAGCGATCCACTTACTCCATGTGGCATCAGTGGCGTGATGGGTAGAAGGAGCTTTTCCTTTGAACATCCAGCCCAACACTGGTAGTCGGGGTGCCAGGATGAGCTGTGCCTCAGTGCCAATCACTTCTGAGGCAGCTCGAACTCCTTCATACGCTGCCAGGATCTCTTTCTCAGTTGGGGTGTAGCTGGCCTCAGATCCTTTGTATCCTCGGCTCCAGAATCCCAGCGGTCGTCCTCGAGTCTCCCCAGGTACTTTCTGCCAGAGGCTCCAGGATGGGCCATTCTCCCCGGCTGCAGTGTAGAGCACATTCTTCACATCCTGTCCTGTCCTGACTGGCCCAAGGGCTACTGCATGGGTAATCTCCTGTTTAATCTGCTCAAAGGCTTGTTGTTGTTCAGGGCCCCACTGGAAATCATTTTTCTTCCGTGTCACAAGGTAGAGAGGGCTTACAATCTGACTGTACTCAGGGATATGCATCCTCCAAAAGCCCACGGCGCCTAGGAAAGCCTGAGTTTCCTTCTTGCTGGTCGGTGGGGACATAGCTGCTATTTTGTTGATCACCTCTGTTGGAATCTGACGACGCCCGTCTTGCCACTTCACTCCTAGGAACTGAATTTCCTGAGCAGGTCCCTTGACCTTACTTCGTTTAATGGCAAAACCAGCTCTGAGGAGAATCTGGATTATCTTCTTTCCTTTCTCATAAACCTCCCCTGCTGTGTTCCCCCATACAATGATGTCATCGATGTACTGTAGATGTTCTGGAGCCTCACCCTTTTCCAATGCAGTCTGGATCAGTCCATGGCAAATGGTGGGACTGTGTTTCCACCCCTGGGGCAGTCGATTCCAGGTGTACTGCACCCCCTTCCAGGTGAAAGCAAACTGCGGCCTGCACTCTGCTGCCAACGGAATGGAGAAAAAGGCATTGGCAATGTCGATGGTGGCATACCACTTGGCTGCCTTGGACTCCAGCTCATACTGAAGCTCCAGCATGTCCGGCACAGCGGCACTCGGGGGGGTGTGACCTCATTGAGACCACGGTAATCCACCGTCAGCCTCCACTCTCCACTGGACTTTCGTACTGGCCATATGGGGCTATTAAAGGGTGAGTGAGTCTTGCTGACCACCCCTTGGCTCTCCAGCTCACGAATCATCTTGTGTATGGGGGTCACAGAGTCTCGGTCAGTGCGGTATTGCCGACGGTGCACTGTGGCTGTGGCCAGCGGTACCAGTTGTTCTTCAACTTTCAGCAGTCCCACAGCAGAAGGGTCCTCTGAGAGGCCAGGCAAGGTGCTCAGCTGTCTGATTTCCTCTGTCTCCACAGCAGCTATGCCAAAGGCCCAACGCAGTCCCTTTGGGTCTTTGAAATATCCATTCCTCAGGTAGTCTATGCCAAGGATACATGGGGCTTCTGGACCAGTCACAATGGGGTGTCTATGCCATTCCTTGCCAGTCAAGCTGACTTCAGCTTCCAGTACAGTCAGCTGTTGGGATCCCCCTGTTACCCCAGAAATAGAGATGGATTCTGCCCCGACGTATCCTGATGGCATCAACGTGCATTGTGCGCCAGTGTCCACTAAAGCTTTGTATTTCTGTGGGTCTGATGAGCCAGGCCACCGAATCCACACAGTCCAATAAACCCGATTGTCCCTCTCCTCTACCTGGCTAGAGGCAGGGCCCCCCTAGTTCTGGTCATGGTATTCACTGCGCTCTCCCTGTGAATATGACCGGGAGGTTCCTTCAAGAGGATCGGGCATAACATCATCATTCCTATACTGTCTGGAGCCTTGCCCACGAGAGACCGGAGCAGCCTTCAACCTTGAAGAATTGCCTGTGTTAGTTGTGCCTCTTTGCAATTCACGTACCCGAGCTGCTAAGGAAGAGGTGGGTTTCCCATCCCACTTCCTCATATCTTCTCCATGCTCATGGAGGTAAAACCACAGATTGCCGCGTGGAGTGTACCCTTTCTCCTTAGCTGGGAGACGCCTGCTTCTGATGGCGGAGACTCTTGTTTGTTCTGGAGAGATATGGAAGAGTCCTTCCTTAATCTTCTCTTCCAGTTCAGCCAGTTTTGTTTCCACAGCTGAGACATGGGCTCGTAATGGAGCAGTGACAGTGTCTTCATAAATCCTGAGTTTGCTGACCAGTGCACCCACCTTGTCTTCTCCCTCTCTCCACTGCAATGTTGCAAGGTAGCGAGAATACATTTCTGGCCCAAGTCGTGCAAATTTTAACCACATCTGGGATGTGCACTGGACACCATCTGGACTTTTAGGGAATCTCTCATCCTCTGAAAAGATTATCTCCAGTACGGCTAATTCCCTTAAGCACCGGATACCTTGTTCCATCGTGTTCCACTGTCCTTGCTGTACGTGGAGGTCCTCCTTACAAAGATATCTCTCCCTCACGCTTGACAACAGTCGCCGCCAGAGGCTGAGAGTTTCCTGTCTCTTTCCAATGCCCTGATCAATGACAACATCTCGAGACAGGGATCCCAGCTGCCTTGCCTCACTCCCATCTAGAATTGTATCATTGGCTGCAGCATCCCAGATTCGAAGTAGCCAGGTCAAGATGGACTCATTTGCCTGTCGTGTGAACTCTCTCCGGAGCTCACGCAGCTCTCCCAGGGATAGGGACCGGGTGATTATTTCTGGCTCCATTTCTTCTGCTTGAGATGAAGGTCCTGACTCTTCCTCGTCATGCACTATACGAACTGATTTGGTCTTTGATTTTCTTTTCTGGACAGGGGCAACTGCTATCGGTTTCTGTTGTCCTTCTGGCTCCTCCATGGTTTGTGTGGACATGGTGCTGGTTGATTTGTTTCCCTTTCTCTCTGGCTCAGCTGTGGTTTGTGTGGGCATGGTGCTGGTTGATGTGTCTCTTCTCTCTGGCTCAGTCATGGTCTGGACGGACATGCTGCTGGTTGATGTACCTCTCTTCCTCTCTGGCTCAGTCATGGTCTGGGTGGACATGCCGCTGGTTGATGTATCTCTCTTCCTCTCTGGCTCAGCCGTGGTTTGGGTAGACATGGTGCCTGTGGATTTGCTCCTTTTCTCCTCCTCCTGATGATGCTGTACCACACCAAGCAGTGTGCGGTAGGCAGTGGCCAGGGCCCAGCAGGTTGCTGTGAGCTGCACATCTCTGGGACTACCAGAGCATCTTCCTTTCACATAGCTTAGCATTTTGGCAGGGTCCTGCAGTTGTTCTGGGGTGAATTTCCAGATCATTTGAGGAGAGAAAGTCTCCAAATACTGGCCCATATCTTCCCACTTCCCGTGCCACTCAACATCATCCGCTCCCAGGGCAGGCCTCCAGCAAGTCTCCTTAGAGAGCCCAGTTCTGACCCTAAACATGGTGTATACAGTACAGAGGAGACAAAGCAACACTAACAGCACTAACAGTAGGATTATACTGTCCCTAACATCAAAAGGAAGCTCAATATTTTCAATGATTGTTGTAGCAGAGGTGAAAAGGTGGAAGTAACCATCTCCGCCTGTTTTCCCCACAGTCTGGGTGCTATTTTTAATGAGACCCCAGAGGTAAGAACCGAATCCAGGACAGGCACACCAGACTGAATATACATTCACAATGAAATTCATTGCTTCTGATGTTATGACAACATAAACATAGTATATTAATAAAGCAATTTTGATCCTTCTCCCTGGTATTAAAGAGAGCATCAAAATAGGCACATGGTTCCCCATGTGTCGAAATATGAACAGGCCCAGATACACCATCCACATGAATACATCAAGCAACATGGTAGTCAGGGAGTTTCTGTATCCAAATACACAAAATGAAATTGTAATTCTGACTTCTCTCTCGTGGCCCCACGTTGGGCGCCAAAAGATGTGCTGGTTTGAAGGTGAACCAGCAGGGGAAATGAACTCACCACGAGAGAGATTATAAGTCAGAGCTAAAATTTAATAATAATATTACAATAACAACACTGACACATAAGGGAAATTGCTTTCAACTCACAATACCCCAGCAGTATAACCCAGTGTCCTGGGGCACAAACCCAAGGGGGTTTGTTTGCCCTTCTGCTGAGACCCCTGTGGCTCCCCCAAGTCCAGAGCAAAAGGAAAAGAAAAAACCTGTTGGTGCAGGCGAGGGCTGTGGTCTGGGCGAGAGCGGTGATCTCCTGCTGTCGAGGTCCTGCTGCTGCTCTGGATCCGACGAGAAGGTCCTGAGGTCTTCTTACCCACCACTTATGTACCCTCAGGGAGCACCCAGTCCCTCCCCCTGGGCGGGGACTCACACAATGGGTGATTAACTCTGGGAGCCAGGGGTTGTTGAGCTGTTGATGGCCCATTAGCAGCTCCGCCCCCCTCAGGCTGGGTGTGAAGTGATAATGGCTCCCTGGGCAGCTGCTGCTAATGGCCCATTGTCCTTGGGGAATGAATAGAGGGGGTGGAATACACAGGTTTGATCACCACCACACAGGGTTAGCTGGTCCCTCCAGCTGAACTAGGACAAGGTCACATTTGAATATTTGCTAAAGACCTTATCAAAGTTACTCATTTCCAAGGATGTGGAAAAATTATTTGGTTATGTGTGGCTTGCCATAGTCAAACAATGCTGATTTCTAGTGGTGTGTAACAAACAACATTGTTAACTCCTAGAAGAAAGATAGGAGTAGAATTCTAAAATTATATTAAAAACTCAATTTATATTATATGATGTTGAATGTTTCAAGACCGTTTGGGAGATGTCTGTGAAGAAAGAATATGTGCTAAAAGCTGGTTGTGCAATGCAAGTACTAACAGATAAATGAAACATGCTGGAGAAGGTGTTAGGTGGATTTTACATTTAGTCACCTTTTTAGCCAAAATTCATTTGAGGGGCAGCAGAAGCTTCCTCCCTGTGCACTTCGTCTCTCTGGGCAGCAATGGCTGATTATAAGTATAGGCTAATGTTCCACGTGCCATTTCCCAGTCATTGTCAGATGGAAGTGACAAAAGAGAACACTGTCACTGGGGTAGTTTTTTATTGGTGGTGTTTTTCCTGAACTGGAGATGAATACGAACTGCTGCATGGCTTTAAGAAAGAAGAGCAGGCATTCTGGAAACCCTGGACCTTTGCACGATCCTGCAGACCTGTTTAGAGCTCCAGATCTCTCGTTCTTCACCCCTGGCTCTTTCCTGGTAGTTTCTTAGGAATTCTTATTTTGACCAGTGATACTGCATTAAATGGGCCACATCAGTTTGAAAGAGCTAAATTAAACAGCACTTGCAGATACAAAATCTATTTCCTGTATTTGCAAAATTCATTGCAACTCATTCATTTGAATAATGCCATTCACGGATTAGGTTTTCTCCAAGATGAATAGTGATGACTTAGAGCTGCTGTATTCCTGGGCTGTGATTAGTGTCACTTCACTCTAAGAAGCAGTGTCTTCCTCATTGATCAGATATTTCTGATTTTTCATCTGTGACAACTGAGAGGTATGGAGCATGGATCATCCTTCACAGTAAATGGCCTGGATTGGATTTTCCATTTCTGTTTTTAAGAAGCCATCTTCCAGTCAGCACGATGCCTGGCTCTCAGCTTCATCCGGTAGATTGCTAGCCTTGGATGCAACAACCTACTCTTTAGATCCTCATTTTTCTGCCAAGCTCAGACAAACTTTTCTGATTACTGTTTGAAGAATTACCTTACTCAGCAAAACAAAAGTTAATTTAAGT
Organism: Pithys albifrons albifrons; assembly: GCF_047495875.1. Taxonomy (NCBI): domain Eukaryota; kingdom Metazoa; phylum Chordata; class Aves; order Passeriformes; family Thamnophilidae; genus Pithys; species Pithys albifrons. The sequence goes on along the minus strand of NC_092459.1, from coordinate 47,567,243 downwards.
CTACAAATACCCAATTATTGGGAGAATAGTCTGGTTTAGACACGATAAATGGTATAGTAACAGAGTTAGAGCTTTATCCTTGGACTCAAGTTAGAGCTTTATCCTTGTTTTGTGCTGACCTTTGAGATACAAACTATAGTTTCTTCAAAGCCTACCTTGGAGACCTGTAAATGATTAATTCAGCAATCATAGCTAAATGTTGTCTGCAAAGGACACACCTGAATAGGTACACAATACATGTGACTGAATGGAAAGTAGGTGGAAAGTTGCAATGCTATTGAATTAAGAAGGACCATAGTTTTCATAATATAGAATAATAGGATCATCGAGATTGAAAATGACCTCCAAGATGACAAAGTCCAACCTTTGACCAAACACCTCTATACCAAATAAAGCATACCATAAGTGCAATATCCATTTGTTTCCAATGCTTAACCACACGTTCAGCAAAGAAATATGTCTTTTTATTCAACCCAAATGTGTCTTAGAGCAGCTTGAAGCCATTTCCTCTTGTCTTGTCATGAGTTGCTTGTGAGAAGAGACTGACCCCCACATTGCTACAACTTCCTGTCATGTAGTTGTAGAGAGCAGTAAGGTCTCCCTCTAGTCTCCTTTTCTCCAGGCTAAACAACCCTGCCTCCCTTCTATCCACAAATGTCAGATGACTTGATGATAAACAAATATAAAACATAGATTAGGTTCCTAATATTGGAGTTCTAATAAAAATGCATAACCTTTCTGATGAAGATCCAGACTGTGGTTTTAACTCATGACAGGAATTCTGATAGAGATGGCAAGTGAGGTTAGTATGACTCATGCTCTACAGGGATTTTGTTCATAAGCCTTAAGGAAACAAGCGTGAGAGCTGTAGCTCTATCACACCTTGAAATGCTCCTAGGCTTATTCAGATTTGCTGTCTGAGGTAGTGGTGAAGACACTAGTCTTACAATTGCTTCCACACAGGACTGTTTATGGTCCCTTGGGTTTTTCACTGCCTCTCCTGCAGTGAAAGAGAAACAAACCACATCTCTCTGCTTTTTCAGAAAACTTGTATCTGAGGTTAAGGCATTTGGCCTTCCATAGAGGAGTAGCTGTCTGAATTTTGATGGGAGACCCTACTTTTGGATATAACTTTTTAACATTTTTCAGAAATTAGTTTAAGGTAAAAATATACTTTCTTTTCTCTTTCACTCCCAAAAGCACTTGGACTACCCTGGGAAGATTATCAACTGCCAAAACTAAAATTGCAACCAGAGTATCAGAAAAATCTTTTTCATAATTAAATATAGAGAGCACTCATCATGTCACATATATCAGAATGAGTCATTAAAGTTCAAAGCCTCGAGAAAGCACAGCTAAGGCCTAGTAAACAGTAGCGTGCTTACAGTGGTGTTATGGAGAGCAAATAATTTACATGCCTTAAATGCATCCAGACTAGGAACTGAGCTGAACAGGGATGAGGCTGAAAGCTGTATGGTTAGGCAAGAGGCAGCAATCCAACTCTAGCAGCTGGATTAAAAGACCAACATGTTTTGCTTTTCGGTCATCTAAAGTTCATCTTGCAATTCACTGATGCAGCCACTGCCAGCAGGAATTTCTTTGACAAGGAGCTAGGAGGGGCTTTCTAATGGGGGTGTTCCCAGGGACAGCTGAGGGCCAGCCACCTGCTCTCCAGGAACGTGCTCTGCCCTTGGTGAGTGAGGCAATCCATCAATGCATGTTTCTTCTGTATCACATAATGCAAGTGTGTGGGGAAATAGCAATTTCATTAAAGTACATAGGTGACATTATTCACTTTACTAATAAGCACAGGTCATTTTACCTGTGAGGAGATAATTGCTCTAAATCAAACATCCTGTATATCCTCTAAGTTCTTTCATCATCTCATAATTTGATCTCAAACTGTTTTGAAGCATCTCTCATAACCAAACACTTGTGCCAGCTGGATGTTCATCCTGTGGGGTAATAGAGTGCTTGTGCTGGAGATCCTGCTCCAGTCATCAGAAAAATGTGGAGACCAGTTTTGACTGTAACACCTGTGAGTTAAATTCTGCTCCCTGTCAGAAAGCAGAGCTGGATTAGGTGAATAAATCCCCACCTCCACTTTCATCTCCTTGTGGACACTTAGATAATTCAACTCCTGTAATTACCCAATGCAAACAACAGCTCATAGCTGCCAAAAAATCCTGAAGACAATAAGAGAACATGCAGAGCAAGCATATTAGACCAAAGAGAATTACACCCCAAGCAGGGAGAAGAACCTGAGTGTATGAGGCTGTGGTTTAACGCAGGCAAAAATACAGATTATATTTAAAAGGAGTGGGTTTTTTCCTCATTCTTTCTTCCTTTTTGGTTTCCCAAGGCTCTAAACTTATGTTCGTGCCATACCCTTTCTGCAACTAGTATAAGTGAGAGCATCCAGAAGGCTGGATGTGAAGAAAAGGATTCAGCTGATGAAAAAACCCAAACATTTCTTTTTGAAACTTCATCTTTTTGGTCTCTAAATTAGACAGTTTTGAAGTGTCAAGTAAGAGAGCCACATTTTTCAAAATAAAATACATCTGGAACGTTTTTCTTCCTGCATACTCTGGTTTCTAGCTACAATGCAGTGCTGCAAAAATCACTACTGCAATGCAATATCTTGTTTCATCTTAAAAAGTGTCTAACTTCAAATAAATGTCCCAGATACTGAATGAAAGGACAGTGCAAGTGCCAAAAAAAAGATCTAATGCCTTGTGTCTAGTACTAAAATTTTTGTCTTTTAAACTATGACATCAGTTCTGAAGAAGGAAACCCAGCCTTGCATCCTCTCTTCTCTGAGGAGTGAATCCTGGGATCCACTTTTGCAGTTCATAGGGGTGTCTTAATCAAAAGACTACAGGCACAATGCATCTTCCCACAAATGGCAAAATGAAATGCAGGTCTGCAGTGCTTAAGGTGCAGTCTAGTTCTTTATGACACTGCCAAAAGCATCTGATAAACCCATCCTCAATTATGAAGCTCTAACTGATAACTCTTTAGACATATCTCTCTACTTGCAAAACCTGTACTGTGGCTCAACAGCTCACAGGAGACCTACAAAGCTAGTAATTCTGAGAGAAAATTTAAATAACTCCAACTATATCTTTGTTGGCAATCCCACACCACTTAAAAGAGTTGTAGGCTGCGACAACATATAAAAACGGCAAGGGGACAGAAGACAGTTTTTCTTGTCCTAATTTCTCAAATTTGCCTTCTCTTTGAGACACAATTGGACTTTCCATCACTTTATGGTTCTATTCCATTCTATTCTATTCTCAGAGTACTAATTGTGGAGGTGAGTGTGAGTGCATCCCTTAAGGAAAGCTGTTTGGAGTTCTACCTTAAAGAGAACAGAGCTACCTGGAGTATGTGTGCTGGCTAAGAGACCAATGAGAGGCTGTGGTGTATGTGAATTGGTTAACCAATTATGTGGTAGCATGTTAGACACGAGAGTGCATAAAAGGTGTGGACATTACTGCGTGTGAGAGAGATTTACTAGGATGTGAGAGTGAGTCAGATCTAGATCTACTAGGATGTGAGGTGATGTAATAGGAACTAATAGGAACTAACTTCTACTATGAGCTGTGAGAACTATCTGTTAACCTATCTCGAATAAACTCTGAAGTTGTGAGCCTTCTGATCAAGCCTTCTGATGACTGCTGTGCCTGAGCTCTTCTGACCGTCAGTCCACAGCCCAGCTCGGTATAAGGGGCTCCCTCTATAACTAATGAAGTGGCACTTTTTCTTCCCTATTGGTTACTGAGCTAGATTTTGAGATATGACATGAAGAAAGAGGGCCTACATTGGGCATTTTGCTCCTGGGAAAAAAAGTCATGGTGGATTTGGCATTGTTATTTGGGCAGCTATGAAGGTGATGTTGCTATTGTCTGGTGAAAACATTTGAAACAGCAGGACAAAATTAGATTTATTCAACCTAAAAATGAAGCTCACATTTTAGTAGTGAAAGTTATGAAACATTTGCAGAAATTTTTCCAGTAAATTTAAGGACTCTGTCTTACTTAGGCTTCAAAATTTACATGTAAAAAAAATACGTAATGCAAGAATTGCAAAGTGACATTCTGTGGCCTGTGTAACCTATGCTCATGATGACTGCTGTCCCTTATTGTTTTCATAACTGGGAGTTAGTGCTGTTCCAGGCTAAAGAATATCCACACCTGATGTATTTTTGTGGTTATTGGGATTCACTTCAAAATTTTGTAGTAAGTAGGGGAGAGCAAAAAGTGGTGTCCACTCTCTGTACTTACAGACCATTCAGTGTACATGTGTGTGCATATATGTTGTTCTTTCTACAGCTGCACTGGGTTTCCTGGATTCCTCTCCCATAGTCATGTGTTTCCAAACCTGTATTCCAGTTTACTGTCTGTTCAGTTGTACTGATTTTGTTCATGTGAAATGATCTGGATTAAAGACCCACCTGTAAAATGGTAGAGGTGGGGATTGGTGGCTGGAGGCCAGGGACAATGCGAAGTTCTTATTGTGCTACCAGAAGATTATGTTGGATTGTACCCATGTGTTTGCTCACCCTGGTTTGTGTTAAATAAGCCATCAACAGCCAAAAATTTTCTGAAAACACAAATGTGTCTTATAAAAAGGTGATGAATAAACAGTGAATTTGAGCAGAATTATGGAGCAAGCAAATTTGAGAGGAGAATCTAGGTGGGTGAGGTATAGGTTGTGCACAGACTAATGATAAGCTATTATAACGCAAACATAAGTATTTACCTGGAAAGAATTAAGGAAAAAAAGAAGGAAAACATTTCTACAGCTCACAAGGTAGAGAGAAGAGTGGGGTTTTTTTTGTTTTGAGTAGAAAGAAGAGTTAAAAAAATTTACACCAGTGACTTTTTAACTCCCAAAACCTCTTCAGATGAGTTATACTCCACCAGCCTTTCAGTCAAACTTAAGTCTTCTAATCCTTTCTGTCTGACAAAATCTCAGAAAGTGTCTCTACTTAGTGGATTTAAAACTGCTGACGTTAAGTCGAATGCTGTAAATTTGCATAGAAATGCAGTTACAAAACAAATGCAAATTATTTCAGAGCTTTACAAAGTCTAGCATCAGGGCTCTATCATCGTCTGACACAGCCCAAAAGCTGTGGGAAGATAGTCAGTTGCTGTTCCTGAACAAGAAAAAACACCTTTCTCATAAAAGTAGAACTAGTATTTTCTTTCTATAAATAATATCCTAAATATACAGCCTCCTTTAACCACGATGTTATTAAATCTGGGATTGATGCCATAAACACTTGGTAGGACTGTTAATTTTATGAGGTACCTTTAAACTACTTTAGACTACCATTTTAAGGATCTCTTTTTATGTATTGACATAACACAGAAATATTAAGGCACGAATTTATGTTATATTGATTGTTTTCTTTGGTAATTTTTATGTGCATATTTTTCTCACACAAATATTACATACAAAAGGGCATACCTCCTGATGGTGAGGGACAAACACTGAGTGGAACAATTCTGGTTTCCTTTCCTAACAGAGGCCTCTGGTAGGAGGAAAACACATATGCAGTTTTTAAAGGATTTTATAATGATGTTAGACTTTGTTGCTGGTCTGTTCTGAAGCTACTCACAGAGCACAGCAAATAGATAGACATGAATGTTTTAATTAAGGAATGAGTTCTAATATATCCTTAAACTGAAGATAAAAGTAATCTTATAAACTCATTGAGAACTTAAATATTGTACCCTCTACTCAGTCTGATTCAAGTCACAGTAGTCACTTTGGAATAAATAGGTTCCCTGGATGACAAAGGGTAAATTTCAAATTACATATAAGCATCTCTGTAAATCACAGGAATTAGAAAAAGAAACTTTTTAGGTCATATCATGTGTCCTATTGCCAGTGCAGCTTTGTTTATTGTATTATATATCCAAAATACTTTAAAAATAATTTAAAAAAATAAATGCAAATTTGGCAATGAATAATCATGTAAAGAGTTAGTTCTTACTGATGCTCTCCATACCATGAAACATCCAAGAGTTATATCTGATTCCTTGTTTTTCAGAGTTTAAAATGGAAATAATATTAAAAAGGAATTGAGTTCTCCTGAAACAGAGCTAATTGTCAGAGCCTGACATTCAGGACCCAAAGCACACACACTCACATCCAGCTCAGGAACTCTGCACTTTCCCCTAAATAGTAGGTGTAGGGTCCCAGAACTGTGCTTTGGCAACAGAAACCCTGTCCTGTTGTTGTATTTAGAGATTGCATCTAAAAATATTAGAATATGTGAATTTTATTTTGGAGGTGTATGGTGATCTTAAAACCTCATACTGGCCCTCTGAGCAATACAAATGGTGCTGTGTTTTGGTATTGTAATGCCTAAACTGCAATCATCAAATAACAATATCTTGCCCTTAGTAAGCACATACATTTGCAATAGCCTTTAAAATATGTCAGATCCAGCCAAAACTACAACCTTTTTTCTGTTCAGGTTAAAATTATTGCAAACAATTTTTCAAAACCCAAACCTTGACCAGTTGGTATTCCTAATCTTAATACAGAAACATCCAGAACCTGAAAATTTCTGTCTCTCAGTGGCAAATGTGGATGCTGGGTACTTTAATAAAAGCTCAATTTTCTCTGGCAAATTTTATATAATTTTAAATATTAAGGAACCAAACTAATCTGATATTTTTCTGCTTGTATATATAGTTTAAAATTCGATCACTCTTTAAGAGGCAATTTTATTCATCTATTTTTTTTTAATAAGGACATCTTTTCAATTTACAGTATAGAGATTTTAACCTTACTTAGATAGGAACAAAATATGTGGATCCTATGGCTCTGGTTTTCCCCATTTACCAGCACAACTGTTTTTCAATCCACTTCCAAGGAATGGTTTTCATATCTACTTCTCCCTGTGTACTTTCAAATTAATGATATGAAGGAGCTGCTCCCATTCTTCTTTGACATCGTTTATTGGAGAGAAAAATGTTTCAGAATCTAATAAAAAACCCCAACCCTATACCAGTCTGTTAAAAATCAATTGTGTTGGAACAACAAACAGTTCTTAAAATGAGTGTTATGATAGGTGAAATGAATAAAACTTGAAAAATTAGCATGTATTAGAGCTTGTGCTGGTTTTTAGGGTGTTCTTGAACTTTGTTCGGCAGATGAACTTCATTTATAACAGTGAAATAAACCCCTCCTTGGATATGTGATGCTGGCAGCATCCCATTCATTACACACCTGAACAGGTAACTCCTAAATTATTCCTTTCATGCCTGTTTCCCAAACACTGATAAGAAATTAAATTGAGATAGCCAATATTTTGGGGAGTGATTGAAGAAACAATACCTTACTTTAATATGTAGTGTGGCATTCTGTAAATTGATTTTTTCTTAGGTACAAATGAATTCCCTAATATTACCTTCCAGTTACATAAGTCATAAGTAGGTCTGCACTTCAGAAGTGACAAGAATACAGACTTTTATGTCTCCTTTTTGGCTTCTCAGAATGTAAATCTTTAAAGCATCTTTAAATTCACTGGCTATGTGCCAGCATCAGATTTGTCCTATGCATGGGTATGAAAATTTCAGTCCATTCTGTGAGTTTAAGAAGCTTATATAGTTCCTAATGATTTCTATGACAGCTAAATGAAGTTTTGGTGTCAGGCCCTTATATAAATTTTTGTCTCAGTTCTGAATTTGACTTCATAATATTCCTCAGCAATATTGAAGACTATAATGTGGCAAAAAGATTGAAAACAAAATGAAAATAAAAGGGAAGTCCTATTTTCCTCTTTTCACCTCTAAAAATTCCAATGTCCATTGAAGCACCTCGAATGAGAAGAAATGGCTTTGGAAGCATTTCACTTTTTTTTACATGTTGAAAATCATAGCTAAACACTCTACTTAAATATGCACAATTAAAGCAATTATTCCATTGGATATTTCTCCCATTGTTTCATCTGCTGAAATCATCAGGAAATACTGTGTGCAGCAGTAGTTTGTTTTCAAAAATAATTTAAAATATCTCCATTATAAAAAAAATTCGTTGATGTTCATCTGTTTCTCTTTTCAGTTCCCTGTCACTTTCTCCGGCAAAAGCTATTACAATTTTCTGGGCACTCACTGTGCCACCAATGGTTTAAAAGGTAAAATATTTGACCTTTAAAGTACACTATTTATTAAGTAGTGGAAAAAAATGCAAAGTCAAACATACAATTAGTAAATTGTTCAAGCTTTCCTTTTTCCACATTTGTTAAAGAAATATCTCTTTTATGATAATACACAGTCTCTCTCTGCCACTTCTTGCTGAGCACCCCTACCCAGGGCCTGGCCTCTCCAGACCCATCTCAGCTGATCATGCTCCACCCAGGAGAAACGGGGCCAACAGAATAAGGTACTAAAGGTACCGTGCTGGGCACCTGATTGCCACTGATCTGCACTTAGCTGTCTCATACATAATAGAAATAAAACTCCCTCAAATAGATCTTAATTGGAGAGGAATTTTTGTACTCAAACTCTGTAATAAATTTTATTATCAGCACTGTAAGCTGCTCAGGAACATTTTCAATTGCAGGCGCTCCAGGTAACAAAGCTAATGCTTGCTTTAAAAGGTACAGGAAATTTGGGGAAACCAGACCAATCTTTACTAAATTAGGCTTTAACTTTTGTAGATTTTATTGTCCATATACCTGATAGTTTCAGAGGTTAAGTACTAACATATGGGCTTGGGCAAACACACACATATACATAAAAATATGTTCTTGAGGAAAGCATATTAAAAGGATTTGGTTCCATTTTCACAGCTGTAATTTATAGACTACTCAGGGCATTTTTAATGGGTTGTATCAGACATCACCAGGCTGCTATATGTGGCCAGATTCAGGTCTCAATTCCACCAGGAGAACTGCTACCCAAAGGTTTCTGGTTTTCATTCACCTTTGTCTCCAGAACATGGGAGTTAAAGGGACAGTGGCAGTCCTTATCAGTACTGCTAAAATGCTGAAAAATTGAAACAACTTGACAAAAAAAGAGAGGAAGGAACACATTATCTGTAGACTAGTTTGCATTTTATTTCTGCATTTCTCTATTTTTCGAGCTGCACTCCTCCATAACCCAATCTCTACTGAAGAAGTTTTTGGGTCAGATTTCCATATTTTTGCAGAAAGTGAGTGGTATCTACGCCTTGGGTAACTTAACTGGAATCCAGCAATCATGACACACTTCTCTTTTGCAAATGCTCATTTAACAGTGAGGTAAAGACAGTCAAGTGGGGCCCTGTTTAAATTAACTCCCCAGCACAGAGCTCTTTAAGCTCAAGGTGTTTTGTTATTCACTGCTTGTTGCTCTCTAAAAAGACTTAAGACGTACAGAAATACCAGGAATCTCTGTCACTGAGCATACCGGGAGCTGCAGTCAGGCTGAAAATGCATTGCTTAAAGCATTTCAGACATGACCTTAAACAAACAAACCTGCTCCACTTGTTCACCTCAGCATTTCATGGCTTGGCTCGATGAGGTCCAGATGGCATCTCCAAGGCAAACGACAATGTCCTGACCCCACAACTGCATTTTCCAGAGTAGAGGGAGGTTGCTGTCCAGGGTGTGGAAGGTCTTCAGGCTGCCCAGCATGTTAGCCTTCATGAAGGGAGGCAAACCCCATGGAAACGCTGCAGGACCTAAGCCGTGTCACTAATCAGATGGGAAGTTAAAGATATGTGGCTTCCTGTAATGGTGGCAATAATAATTAACCTATGTTATTTTGGTGTCAATTTTTCCACAAGGAGAGCCCTTAATTAGGCTAAAGTTTTTCTCATGTCTCTAGACCTTTACTTTTCTCCCCAGGAGAGAAATCTCATTGTCATTGCTGACCCTGAACTTTTTATTCCACCAACATCTCCCTCTGGCTTATCTCTGTGGTTGGACTCTTGCCAGTATTTGCCCTCACCTTGATGTTGTCTTTAATAAAATACTTGTTTATACATTGTACAGTTCTCTGCTTAGCTAATGCAATCCCCTTTAACATCCCTCCTGAATGGTCTCCTTGAGTTGTCTAGATTTAATTCAGTGTTGCTAGGAGAGCACAAGATGCATACTCCTGTTGTAATAAGTTTATTTAGTACTGGGTAGAGTGGCAAACTGCGGATATGGGATTACAATACCTTTTTTTTTCCCCTCCTCTATCATGCTGTTTCTGCTGCCACAGCCCTGTTTGGACAAATTGTTATTGAATGTACCTGAGGTTCCAGGGACCTAGACAGATGCAGGACCAGAAGCTTGGCTGCTGCAGGAGGAGGAAGGCAGGTAGGCAGGCTAGCTTAGCAACAACAGCTTGGGAAAAAAGGGCAGGGATTGCTGGTGACTGCTGGGGCTGAGGGGCTGTCAGCTTGTGCAGCTAATTCAGAGACATTTAAACTCAATGCTGGGGACTGTTTGGAGGAGGCATTTTAAGAGGCACTGCAAGAGGAGCCTCAGAAGTTTTTGCCTGCAGAGTGGTAGTAAGAGAGAGGAAGGAGTGAACTGGAGTAGATGGGTATTTACACTGAAAGCTTTCTGGGACAGTTAAGAGACATTATATTACTCACAGAAGTGTGCTTTTGGGGATGTTACATCTTTTCTTAAGTACAAAAAGAGCAATCAGTTTTAAGTTTAATTTGCTTCCATGAATAAATCCAGCTCTGAGGTGAAAAAAAGAAGGGACGGGATTATTGAGGTGAAAGGGAAAGAGTAAGCGGGAATGACTTTGGAAAAATGAGAAGAAAGTTTGAAGACATGAAGAATGAAAAAAGACTGATTTTGGGACAGTGTTTATGGAATTGGGTAACTGTGAGATCTAGGAAGGAAGGGCCAGTGAAGTAAAAACTGTTTTTCAGAAGGGAAATAGAAGAAAGCCAGAGGTATGAGGGCTTCTGTCCTACAAAAATCTGCTTCTTTGCAGCAGTAATCATCTCTAATTAGATTAGAATTATCTATTCTAACTTCTGTCCAACCCACAATTAGTTTGGAGGTCTCTGTAAAATGTTGTCTTTGTTCTTATCTTAGCTACAATTAGAGACTGCCAGTGAAAAGGGTCTTGGAAAGGGACTTGGTGCTTTTTCAAGCCCCTTTTTTATGACAAGACTGTTTCAGAGACCAAGTGCAAATTAAAATATTCCTAGAGATGCTAAAATGAGGGAGTACATCTCCTTTATCACCCAGCTGTCCTATTGACTCCAGCATGCTCCACCCAGCTTACTTTTTGATTCCTCTATTAGGACCTCATTTCTGATTTAATCCAGTCTACTAATTCTTTTGCTGAACTTTTCTAGAAGAATACTAGATAAGATCAATGTCTGAAGACAGTGCCTTGGCTTTAGAGTTCAACACAAATCTTAATTCAGTTGCAGTTTATAGGATCAGATCTCGGTTCCTAAGTATCTGTCATCGCAGGCTATGTTTAGATCTACTATCCTTGATGTTTTAGTACCAGAAAAGTCTTTGCCTAGATATTTTTCTTATTTCAGTTTACAAAGAAAATTATGAAATAGTGATTTGGACAGTCATCCATTTTAATCTTTGTATAACTTAAAGCTTCTTCAGAAAGACCCCAGAACTTACAATGAGACAGGAAGACTGCTGTTGTAAAATCATGTTTCAGAGCTGTCCTAGATTACTAATAATTGGGGTATATCTTGTTAGTGCTCTTTTTTTCTGTAATAAAATTTAAGTTCTAATTGTATTTATAGTGTACAAATATGTTAATAATTAAAGCCCCCAGTTAAGCTATTGTCAATTACTCTTCTTAACTGTGTTGGCAGAAATTACAAGATCTTTGCTGTGTTTCTTCTGATGCATAGTGGAGCACACAGTTGCCATGAGCTATCAGTCAGACTTGTTTAAAAAAAAATAATTGAAGTTTTCCTCCTGTAACATCAAAGTAATCAAATAAGCCTTTAAAATGTGTAAATGAATTGTACTGCTTTGATTCTTTGTGTTTCAAATCCAAGCTATAATTTAGAACATTTGGGCTCTTTAAATCATCGTAATCCACAAAAGTAAAAACAATATGGCCTCTTTCTACTGAATAAAGGGATACTCTTATAAATATTAACAGTCTTACAGTAGGCAATCAGCATCATCCATGCATTAAGTGTTCTAGGATTGAAAAATCTTATTCCCCAATTTCAAAGTCTGTCTTGGACTTATTGATCTTCATCATGTGACATGACATTTATGTGCCTTTTTCTTCATTGTAAAAATGCATCTGCTGTGAACTATTTTAAAGTCTAAGGCCATGAACTTCAAGCATTACATGTAACTCTTCTTATTTGAAGAAATTTTTAACTCTGAGAGAGTTTTACTGAGTGAATCATTCTCACCGATAAAGAGTCAAAATTGTCCCCAAATGTTTGGAATCAATTCTTGATATGTGGACATTAGAATAGCTGAAAAATGTACATTAGCAGTCCATACTAATTACAGCTGTAAAAATCCACAAGTAAAACCAAGTTCAGAACACAGTTTAATATGTTTCTGCAATTTCAGTTAGTTTCTGCAAATTTCAGTTAATCGTGGGAACTTCATCAGGGATGTGATCTGATAGAAAAAAATATATTTAGATATATGAAAATTGCTGTTTGTAATAAACTAGCCATGCATGGATACCATATCCACTTAGTACTTTAACCTCATTTCGGTTTTGCCCTCTGAAATAATGACCCAATTTAACATCTTTGACCTAACTTTTTAGTCTTTTGAAAAAATTCAATCATATTCTGGATCTGACATTTAAAATCCACAGCAATTTTGCTTTGACTTTAAATGCAGACCAAATGAAATAATTTACAACTTCAAATTACATTCAAAGAGTGAAGTGTTGCCACCTATTTTCTTTAATCCATCCCTCCCAATCTAATGCTAAAGGAACAACCCTATAGTTACAATCCTGCACTGAAAACAAGGAAGTGCATAAGCATTCATTTAATGAAGTTCTGTCCACCTCCTGTTTGTTTTCCCCCACCTTGTTAAGACTCTTGTATTTTATCTTGTTTTAAATATTGCGCAGACATTATTTGACCTTTCTATCACCATTTCATGTAAGCCTATCTGAAAATGTGTGTACACATTGCAAATGCATTCACACGGGGAAATTTTGGCTAGCAAGATTTTTAAGTTTAAAAGCATGTAAAAAGAAAGTAGAAAATGCTTTTTAAAAGCATTAAAGTATGCTAAGTGGGCAAATAAATACATGATATTTTAGGTCTTCCACTCTCCAACTCAACTTTTACTGAACGGTAGAAACATGCAGTAAACCCAGTACTTTTTTCCTATGGTAGCTCCTTGAAAAATTAAAATTTTGCACCACAGAATACCAAAAAACACTTTAGGTTTGCAAAGTCAATTTTTCAGTTCAGTGTCTTCTTCAGCCTAAGCTTTTCAGGTTCTGCTAAGCCTGATGTGGCAAATGGGCTTTTCCAGCAGAGCACAACGTAGGAACAGTGGCTGTTTCCCCTCAGACTGAGATTGCAAGGGGAGCGATCATGACAGTGGCCTTGTTTACCTAGTGCTCAGCAGCTGACATCCTTAATCTAGTGCGAGTTGAATTTCTTCTCTTACCTGATGTAATCAAGCTGCAATCTTCCACAGAGTTACCTCTTCAGCTTCTCTCTGATGTGCTAAAATCTGTTCCCATCTCACACCAGAACTCCCAGAACTGACTCAAGCTCTTTGAGAGTAAGATAAATGTTCACAAGTGAATGAAGGAAAATCTGAAATCATGCTGGAATTTCTTTTAAATTCTGGTATTCATAATCCTGTAGAGTGAGTTCATCTTGGTAACAATAACAACAATATGCCCTTAATCATGTAGTAGCAAACAAGTATTAACTAGCATAGTAACTTTTTGATGTAAATGCAGTCATTCCCAGTAGGTACCAATGTGCTTTAAATGCCATTGGAGATAATCAAAGCTCAGCTTGACAAGGACAAAGCAACATGATCTCACTTTGAAGTTGGCCTTGCTTTGAAACAGGAGTTAGACTCTTCGATCTCCAGAGGTGCCCTCAAAACTAAATTGTTCTATGATTTTATAACTGCTAGATTGCGTTAAATCTCTAATCGCTCATTCCATGCTGAGATTTTACTTGGTGTTCATGGATTTATTCCTGATTGATTAGCACTTAACTCCAAAATCAAGCAGTCTGGCTCATGACATCTACTTCTCTGTGTGAATTTTAACCTATCTAGTCTGTGAGTTAAGCTATGAGACACTCTAAGGCTGTATGGAAAAGCAGTGTCTGTTCTGAATGGTAACTAATTGCTGTCCCTAAGCCAAGGCATTGCCTACAGCTGAGCTGGCAGATGGATAAAGTGATGCAGAGTTTACTTAGTTCAGCCTACAAGCAGATAGTCCCTTTCAAGGAAAACTTGTCCAGTCCCCCATTAGACATTGCTCCGGCTAGAAATATGTTAAATCAACCTTGCACATGCCAATTTAAGGTATTAATCAGCAACTTATCCATGAACTCTGAATTCCATTGTTCTCTCTTAAACATAATATACATTACAGAGTAAAGCATACAACTAAGAGTTAATTCAATGGCCTAAAAGGACCCCTTAATCTGCTTCACAAAGTGCTGGCTACTATCTAGCACACCTGAAAGGTTTCTATGCTAATGGACACAGCATTCTATGCTAATGGACACAAGAGGAGCTCAAAGCTTTGGCTCAGTCCCTGAGATTTGACATCACTAACATAAGTGAAACCTGGTGGGATGAGTCCTGTGACTGGACTGCCCTGCTGGACAGTTGCAGGCTTTTCAGGAGTGATAGGCAGGGCACAAGAGGTGAAGGGGATGCACTGTATGTAATAAAAGGGTAAGAATGTATGGAGCTCACAGTTAGCAATGGCACAGTTGAAAGTCTCTGGGTAAGAATCAAAGAGCAAACAAATAATATGGGTGTCATTGTGGGAGTCTACTATAGACCTCCCAGCCAGGATGATGGCACTGATGAATTACACTCTGAGGAACTAAGGGAAATTTCCAAATAAACCACACTTGTCCTTATGGGGTACTTCAACTTGCCAGAAATTAACTGGGAGCATCATATAGCTGGTACAACCCAGGCCAGAAGACTCATAAAAAACTTGGATGACAGCTTTATGGAACACACCCTAAGGGAACTGATTCAGAAAGATGCTCTCCTTTATCTGCTGCTTATCAATAGAGTGGATCTCACGAGTGGAGATTGGTAGGCATCTTAGCCACAGTGACCACATAGCAATTGAGTTTGGAATCTCTGTTGACAGGGGGAAAAGTACCAACAAAACCTTAACTCTCGAAATTGGGAGATAAGACTTCAGGCTGCTCAGGAAACAAGTAAGGTCTCCTGGGAAAAATGTTCTTGCAGGTGCTGGGGTCCATCAATGCTGGCCACTTTTCAATCACCACCCCCTAAGGGCACAGGAGCAGCCAATTCCTAAATGCTGGAAGTCAAGCAGGCAAGACAGAAGGCCAGCTTGGATGAACAGAAATCTTCTCTTTCAAAGAAGGCAGAAAAGAAAGGTGCATGGCCAGTGGAAGCAAAATTAAGTGACACATGAAGAATACAGAGATGCTGCCTGCCACTGTAGAGACAAAACTTGTGCAGCCAAAGGTCAGCTGGAGTTGAAGCTGCCCAGAAATATGGGGGACAATAAAAAGAATTTTTTGAAATACATTAATGGCAATAGGCAGTAGAGAAATATCATCCGTTCATTACAGGATGGAATTGGTCACCTCAAAAACAGGGACAGAGACAAGACAGAGGTGTTTAATGCTTTCTTTGCCTGTGTGTTCAACACGGATGACAGACCAAGGGGGTCTCAGTGCTCTGAACAGGAGGACCATGACTGCAAGGTTGATCAACTCCTAGTCAATCATGAAATACTGCAGGAACTGCTGCTCCAGCTGGATCCCTACAAACCTATGGGGCCTGAGGGGATTCATCCCAGAATTCTCAAATTGCATTTTGATGTCATTGCAAACCTCTCTCAATCATATTTGAGTGATCTTGGAATCTGGAGAGGTCCTAGCTGACAGAAAGCTGGTAAATATTGTCCCGATTTTCAAGAAGGGAAGAAGGACAACCCTGGAAACTACAGGCCTGTCAGTCTCATGCCAGTGCCCAGTAAAGTTATGGAGAATATTGCAAATCACCTGAAAGACAACGCATGGTTTCATGAGAGGAAAGTCCTGCTTATCCAACCTGATTTCCTTGTATGACAAGGTAATCCACCTGGTTGATCAAAGGAAGCCAGTTGATGTAATGTTTTGGATTTCAGTAAAGCTTTCCATACTGTCTTTTACAGGATCCTTCTGTACAAACTGTCTAGCACAGAGCTGGATAAACACATCATGTGGTGGGTGAGCAATTGACTCATGAGTTGATCACAGAGAGTAATAGCGAATGGGATAACATCAGACTGGTGACCTGTCACTAGTCAGGTTCCACAGGGCTCCATCTTGGGCCTTGTACTCTTCAACATCTTCATAAGTGACTTGGACACAGGACTGGGAGGGATACTAATCAGGTTTGTAGTTGACACAAAATTGGGAGAAGCTGTTGACTCCCTTGAGGGCAGGGAGGCCCTGCAGAGAGACCTCAACAAAACAGAGGGCTGGTCAATCACCAACTATATGAAGTTTAACGGGAAATCTCTGGATTCTGCACTTGCGATGGGGTAACCCTGGATGTGCATACAGACTGTGGAAGGAGATGTTGGAAAGCAATGCTGGGGAAAGTGACCTGGAAATTCTCGATGATGGCAAGTTGAATATGAGTCAGCAGTGCCCTGGCAGCCAGGAGGGCTGCCCTTGTCCTGGGAGGCATCAGGCATAGCATTGCCAGGCTGTTGAGGAAAGGGATTTTCCTGCTCTGCTCTGCATTGGAGCAGCCTCAGCTTGAATATTGTGTACAGTTTTGGATGTTGCAATACAGGAAAGATACTAATTAGAGAGTGTCCAAAGGAGGACAATGAAGATGGTGAAGGGCCTTGAGGGGAAGCAGTATGAGGAGCAGCTGAAGGCACTTGGTCTGTTTAGCCTGGAGTTGAGGAGACTGAGGGGAGTCCTCATTGCAGTCTATAACTTCCTTGTGAAGGGAAGAGGAGGGGTAGGCACTGATCTCTTCTCTCTGGTGACCAGAGACAGGACCCAAGGGAACAGCCTGAAGTTGTGTCGGGAGAGGGCTAGGTTGGATAATAGAAAAAGGTTCTTCACCCAGAGGGTGGTTTGGTACTGGAAGAGGCTCCCCAGAAAAGTGGACACATCATCAAGCCTGGCAGAGTTCAAGAAGCATCTGGATGATACCCTCAGGCACATGATATGACTCTTGGGCTTGATCCTGTACAGGGCTAAGAGTTGGAGTCAATGATCCTTGTGAGTCCCTTTCAACTGAGCACATTTTTTGGTTATATGTTTCTATGATTTTGTGATGTTCCCAGTATGCATTTATAGGAACCAGCACAAGTGCAATCCTGTACAGTATGTTTAACCTCTTGTGCCAATGGTCTTGGAGATGTTTCAAGCTCTGGAATATCTAATATGGGATATCTTTCTACTTTTTCTCACCATCCAGTGGATCTACAAGATCCATTGAGTGGATCATAGAATCATAGAATAGTTTGGGTTGGAAGAGACCGTATGTTGGGGGCACCAGAACTGTATGCAGTATTCCAGGTGGGGTCTCACTAGAGCAGAGTAGATGGGGGAGAATCATCTCCTTAAGTTGTCAGTGTGGGAAGTGGGAAGGAAAATGAGCGTTCAAGGTCCTAATTTCCTACTTCCCTGACCAAGGTTGTATCTGGACATGCAAGACTTCCAGAATAAAACTTCTTAAGGTGCCATGCTGTTGGTGATTGAAAGAGCAACCAACCATTGGGCATCCTAATGACTCATTTGAGGGAATCCCCTGTATTACTGAACTTTTCCAGACGACTTGTCTAACCATCCTTGAAAAGAGTAGGCCTATTTATTCCTTCCAGCTGAGAAACAGTTTCAGGATTTAGACCAACTCATAGACTTGCAAGGTCTATTGTCAAAACATATCTTAAATGGAGTCACACAGTGATGATCACCCTCTTAATTACCAGATGAGCTTGAGGAACATGTCCTTACCTGTCTCAGAGTTTCAATTTCCACAGAAGTGATAGTGAAAAAATATTTCAAGAAAATGTCTTCTTGAAGAGTTCCTCTGTATAATTCTACAGATTTCTCCAAGTTATCCCAAATTGTAGATTGACTGAGGAAAGGCTGTATAAACTGACCCTTGCAAAAAGTATAAAAAAAACCCAGAACAAAAACAGCCCTAAAAACTTTCTAAAAGAGATGTGCTGGAAAAAAAAAGGAAGTCAGTCATCATATTTTACTCTACCACTTCACCCTACATTGAAATCTCAATGTTATAGCTTTTCTATCTTTAGTTTATGCACATTTTTGTGCACATTGTACAAAGGCATGGGGCCATGATACTGTCAAAAGTTTTTATGATCCGATGATGTAAAGTTCAAGTCTTTCAAGTCCTAAACTCTACAGACCTCAAATTAGTCTCAGATGGCTTGATGTGCTCTAATACTGTGCTTGTATATTTGTGAAGGCTCAGTGAATTGGTTATTATTTATGCTTGGTTAATATCAATGTGGACAGAATTGACCTGTATAAAACAAACTGTGGTTTGAGCAATTTTTGATGTTTTGGGGTTTATTTGCAGCCAGTGTTTAGGAAGTTCTTCAGCAGGAAGATTGTTTTCCTTTGTGACATTATAAGGGGGGTTTTGCCTTTTGAATATTTTTTCCTTTTTCCACCTTTTCTTTTGGTTCTTTTAGGCCCTGGGGGTTGGTAGGCTAGTTGTTTACCTTAGCTCTGGTCATTCAGAATGCCTATTCTTCCATTCTTCCTCTTATCTCTCCAGTGGTATCCTCTCTATCTGTTCAGTAAGCACTAAAAATTTTCAGCCTTATCTTTTAAGACCATCTTCAGAAGCAGTTTTGCAGTTGTTTCCTAAAAAAGGCCTTGGCACTTAGAAAGTTTGTGTACAACACCATTTAAATGAGATTTCAGGGGACAGCAGAGAAATGAACAAACCTACTGTTGCTATTTGTTTTCATTGTGTCATTCATTTATTCCTCTTGGTATTTTAACTGAGCTTTAATCCTCTCCACTTACAAAAAGGCAACATGTATTTATATGCACTTCATGGTATGTAAGCCAAACACTGTTAAAGGAGGCATACATGATCCTTAATATGAATATCTTTAAAAGTGGCAGATGTAATATATAATAAATGTATAATAAATACGGATGAACATACTTTTTCTTTTCCATTTTCAAATGAAACCCTGAAATTGGATTGACCTCTGTGACTATTTGGTTTCCTGAGTATACGTTCAAACAGGCTTAGCCCACCAACCTAATGTAGGTTTTCTATGTAAAACTATTAATATACTGCAATTAACATATAGCATAATCAATCATTAGGTTCATTGCTGGGTATCTCACATATTTTGACTTGCCTGAAGGAAGGAGACTGTAACAGTAAAGGACACTGTTATCCAGATCACCATCTTTATGGTGACAGGTATCATAAATTATAGGAAAGAGTAGAAAAAAGAGCTGATCAAAATTCCCCTAAATCTTATGAAAATTATGGCATTTCCAAGTGTGTCTATATCCTGAATTGACATAAAGAAAGTTTGAAAGTGCCATGTAAAGCAGTTATGTATCAGTTTAGATAAATTTCTAAAACATTTGCACACCAAAGTCCCCTAAAGAAGTGGCAATGGGAAAGTTTTTCGTATTAATAAAATTAGAAATAATAAAGGAAATTCAGAGTAGAAATATATAGTCCATTTTAAGTGGAATGAATTCACTACTGAAATTTCATGATGATCTCTGCTTGGGCTTGTGTTGCTTAAGAAAGCAATGATTAGAAAAAGGGGATGGGTAACTGGTGAAGAAGTAAAGTACTCTGGTGGTGCTGAGTAATTCAGGACAGAACCCCAAAAATTTAATTTCAGAGTATTTCACAAGCACATCCTGGTATCAATTGACTGGGAAATAAAATAGCAGATTATACCCAATGTATCTAAATGCAAAAAGATGCTCATGGGAAAAAAATCCTGTTCTGTTGCAAACTGATGGTCTCTGAGCTGATTATTACTACAGGATTAAATCTTAAGCCTAAACAGGAAATGTCATAAGAAAATCATCTCCAGAGCTGGTCCTGGTCAAAAAGTCAAATTAAATATTTCAAGGTACTTGGGAAAGTGGGGACAGCAGAAGATCTACTACACTGCTCTTTGAATTCATCTGGGGCTCTGAACGTGACAGCGAGAGAGAAGGCAGCAGCTGACCAGAAAGACCCTCCCGGCCACCCGACATTCTTCTGAAATGTCATTTGTCTTCAGCCACTGACATTTGTAAACAACTTGTTATATTCAGAACAATCACAAGATTTAAAACTTTTTTCTCATTCACACAAAGGAGTTAAAGTCCATACTGATCCAGGAAAAATCATACTGAGAAGTAAACAAGCAAACAAGGGTAGAGAGGCCCTGAAGAGACACATGGACAAATTAGAGGGCTGGACAATCATCAAGCATATGAAGCTTCATGAACTCAAGCACACTTGGGATGGAGCAACCCTGGTTGTGTGTAAAGACTAGGGAACAAGAGGCTGGAGTGCAGTGTCACAGAAAGGGACCTTGGAGTCCTGGTCGATGACAAGTTGAATGTGAGTCAGCAGTGCCCTGGCAGCCAGGAGGGCCAACTGTGTCCTGGGGGACATCAGGCAAAGCATCGCCAGCCCATCAAGGGAGGGGATTGTCCTGCTCTGCTCGGCACTGGTGCAGTCTCACCTTGCATACAGTGTGCAGATTTGGGCACTGCAGTATAAGAAGCATATTCAGCTGTTAGAGTGTCCAAAGGAAGGCAACAAAGATAGTGAAGGGTCTAGAGGGGAAGCCTTACAAGTGGTTGAAGTCACTTTGTTCAGCCTGGAGAAGAGGAAACTGACTGGAGACCTCATCACCATTTACAGCTTCCTCATGAAGTCGAGCAGAGGGGCAGGCACTCATCTGTTCTCTGTGGTGACCAGCAACATAGCCCTAGGAAACAGCATGAAGTTCTGCAAGGGAGATTTAGGCTGGGTATTAGGATAAGGGTCTTCACCCAGAAGATGATTGTACACTGGAACAGGCTCCCATGAAAGTGGTCACAGCACCAAGCCTGGCAGAGTTCAAAAAGCTCCCAGGCAGACAATGTGATTCCTGTGTAGAACCAGGAGCTGGACTTCAGTGTTGTGGGTTCTGTCAAAATTAGAATATTCTGTGACTCTATGAAACCACTCTTTCATTAAACATTTAATGAGGGCAGTACAAATTAAGGGTGAGAATCACTGAAATTTCAAAATGTATCCTTTTTCCTTAGAACACTTGTAGTAAGCCATAGAAGCAAAAAATGACTCAGTTGTTTATGTAAAGAGATGTTGTGTGTTCAAATAATTGTAAGAACAATCCACTGTTTAATAAAAAATTTAAAATTCTCAGTGTATAGATATCGTATGGCTAGGCTTCGTAAATGAAGACTTGGGAAGGGCTCTACCCACATGGGTGTGTCCTTCAAGCCTGTGCAGTGGATTTTTTAGGTGAGGCACAGCGTGTGTGGAACTGGCCCCACCCTTTAACTCCTCAGGTCCATCTGCCACGGTCGAGTGAGCTTGAACAGTGACAGTGAAGTCCTCAGGACTAGAACCTACAGGCCCCAGTATTCCCAGGAGGTCTCCCATGCAAGTACTAACTGGGGCTGACCCTGCTTAGCTTCTGAGATCTGACAGAATCAGGTGTCAGGGTGGCACTTAGCTGCCTGTATAGATATCGCTGATGCAAGTTAGCCTGGACAAGATTTGGCTTGAAGGTTGGTATATTTTATAACTGTACCTCAGAGTCACACATTGGACTATTTGAAAGCTTTCTTTTGTTTTTGTTTGTTCATTTGTTTTTGTTTTTTAAAGTATATAGTGTGAGCAATTGGCTTTTGTGGATTAGTGAAGAAGGAATTAGAAAGGTTTTCCCTCCATATATTAGGTTGTCATTAACATAAAGCACACCAGGAAGTCTTGCATAGTAGGAAATGTGGGGACAGAGGAAACTACGTCTCACAAAACTAGTAAAGTAGAGGAAGCAAAAAAAATGTTCAATACCAGAGACAAAATATCCATTAGAATTATTGCAACGCTTATTCTGTTTGTTATTGAAGGAGTCAACAGAAATGCTGATGTCCTGTGTGAAGAACTGTAAAAGCATGATTGGAATCTTATTTTTGGGATAAAAATAGGTGCCTTCTTATTTGAAGCTATTCTACAAAGGCCTATTCTGCTTGATACCATGAACTACCATGGACGTGTAGCAAATCTCTGGCAGAAGCAGATATAGCATTCTCGTATTTCTGTTATCTATTTGCAAAGTTCTATTATTTTTGGATGATTCTGTGTAAAATTTATACAATAATTCCACCAGTGAGTCATAGAGAAATCTTAAAAAGAGCAAAAGCGGTACCTAGGAAGACTCTCTCAATCTTCATAGTCTTTATGTGGTTACAGAATATGGAATGCATAAGAATATTATTATATAAAAGCATAAATTAAGGAGAAATTCCCGTCCCTCATTAATTTGGAGAGGGGCAGGAATTAAACATCATGCTGTCAGGTGATGTTGAAAACTGTTGACTTTCTTGTAGAATCCTTTTTGCAAGGCCATATAATGGAGTTTAGGGCAATAACTGAGGTAAGAGAAAACCTGAGGATTTCTTTTACCTTGTCCCCATTTACTGTGCTTTGATTTGCATTACAGAGAGGTCTTCATGCCCAAACCATATTCAATTTAGGTAAAATTGATAGTTGTACTCCTAATGCACTGCAACTGTGAAAGAATATTCGATTTAGATAAAAATGATAGTTGTACTCCTAATGCACTGCAACCATGGAAGGACAGTCAGCTGACATAAGTGAACTCGACCTATTCTAAAATCCTCCCACTTAACAAAACCAGCAACTCCCTCCCATCCATATACCATGAATATCAGTTCTTCAGCACCAACTTTTTGGCTTTGCAGGTCTTTCCTCTTGTGCTGTGTCATGTACTACCAGTGCAGACACAGCTTCACCCTTTGTAAGGAGGGTAAGCTTGGAGTGGACTAGGAGCTTTTAAATTCTGGTTTCATTTATCAGCATTCTGGAAGGGATCAGTGCTCTAAGGAAGAGATATCCCATATAAAAAGCCAGTAATTTCATTATCCCAGGAAGTTATTTCTACACAGCCCACACAGATATTCAAAAAAGCTATGAGCCAGCCCATCTAAACCAGTAATGCTTTAACAATAATAGAGATTGTGATATTAAATCCTTATTTTTCAGTTGGATTTAGACTCTCCTTGATGTGTCCTAAACTAAAAAATACAAACAATCTACCCCAAACAAACAAACAAACAAACAAACAAAACCTGTCTCAACCCCTGAAAATTAAAAAGTCCTATTATTAATGCATTTCTAGCACACAATTTTCAAATTATTATGAGGTTTATGACTAAATCTGAAGATCTATTGGTGCTATTTGAAAAGAAAAATGGCAAGCACTTAGAACAAGTAAAGAAAAGTGCTCAGAGATATGTTTGTAAGACAGCACATACTAGTGAGAAGTTATGGTAGCTAGAGTGATTAATCATTTCCCCCCATCCTGTTGTCAGCACTAAAAGAACACTGAAGTCAATGGCTACTGTCTCTGAAAAATGGACCTTGAATAGTCAGAATATTTTTTCTGAGTTTGTCTCATCTATGTTTTCTACCAATCTGGACAATGCTGCAACACACACACACACACACACACACACACACACACACACACACACACACACACACACACACACACTCTCATACATGATAAGAAAACAGGACTAACTATCATTATCTATCTTCCAGTAACAAATATGTGCTAACTTTTATGTTTAACTTAACTATATGTTTCTTACTCTCCAGTCTAGTAAGGTAAGATTGTAATCACATACACAGCACCTGAGTCTAACAAGTTTACTGGGTGCTGACCAGAGGAATTCAAAGCAGATGTTAGTGACACTGATTATATTGTTCTAACAGTGTGATGTGAAAAGGACCTGATTATTTGGATGTGTATCCATATCCTCAGATGTTCTCTTAGATGTTTAAAATCTGTAGTACTCTAAAAGCTTCCCTTAAGTAAAAGACAGATTGTAAAAAAAGGAGTAAAAAACCCATATTGCTTCCTTATGTTGTAAGGGAACACAATTTAACTGATATAATCTTTGATTCTGCTGTCCTTCCTCTCTCCTGGGAAAAGAAACAAATTTTTATTTCTACCCCATGGTTTGTTTCAGTTGCCTGTATTGTCAGCAAGTATTTGCTTTGCCCGTAAACAGACTCTACTTTGGTCTCAGTCAGTTTTTAGGCTATTTTTTCAACATAAACACTTAGGGGATGACTCTTTGTTGTACTCTGTGTATTGTTTATTGACTCATTTGCACTTAAAATATGTTCTGGGAGAGACTTTTTTTTTGGTATATTAGTTCAAAACTGCTCCTAGACAGATTGTTTTAACATGAGCAGTAGTGTGTGTGTTCAAAGACAGGTATTGAGGATTTTCTTTTATATTGATGTAAGTTCACTGAGTAAATTAGTACAAGCCACAGGGCTTCCCAATATTTCTTTTTCTTTTCTTCTAATTTTTTTAACTTTAGCCATTTCTTAGTGTAATATATAAATGGTTTTGATCTCCTCCTCTCATTGATCCCATATAGGTGCACATTTTTATAAAAGAATGATAGAATGTACCTCTGTTAAGATATGTAGAGTTGATTTGCAAAAGAGAAAAGATTGAATGATTTAGCAATAATTTGATATTTCTGTTGCTTCCCTAACAAAGCTCTTCATCCCTCATAGCTGTTCAGAGAAGAGCTGCCTCATTTTCCAAGACCTACAAAGTAAGAGTAGACATTAGACATATGCCCAGACGTCATGTCTGTAACTCTGCCTGCAGAGAAGCATCTTTAAAAACAAGACTGTTTAGTGTTGAGAAATATTTCTAAAAGGCTATTTGTTTTTCTGAATTTTTCTTTTTAAACATGAATCACTGGAGACCAGTCAGATAACAGAAGAGAGCCTTTTCCTCTCTAGAAAACTCTTCAAAGAGGTGGATGGGAATTTAGCCACATGATGCGTTCTATTGAAGGAACACATACAATCAGATCTATGTATTATTTAACCAGTGGTTTTTGACTGTCTGTGAGGCTGTAAACATCTTCTGTGGAAGATACAGTCTCTTTAGAAATTTCACTAATGTGGATAGTTCCATGCATATACAACGGTGTTTTCCATCATCAACTTTCCCATTTGCATTAGAAACTGCATGTGAGCCACTTTAGTCATCTACATGCCATTATCTGGAGGAATTTTATGAACATTTTCTCTGTATCATAGTTCTGTGCAGCCTACAAATATAAAAGTGAAAAAATGTCTTGCTAACTTAGCCCTAGATGTCAGTTTTCTG
Organism: Pithys albifrons albifrons; assembly: GCF_047495875.1. Taxonomy (NCBI): domain Eukaryota; kingdom Metazoa; phylum Chordata; class Aves; order Passeriformes; family Thamnophilidae; genus Pithys; species Pithys albifrons. Next base: position 47,541,648 of record NC_092459.1, on the reverse strand, counting down.
TAACACTAAGCAAGTATGTGTTATAAGCAAGGCAGAACATTTTTTTTTCCTACATAACTCAAGGCTTGTGTAGGAAAAGAACCTGTAGGGCCTCATCCAAAATATAATGAAACATCTGGAATATGTTCTGTCAATAACAACTTTCTTGGTCCTCATGCTAACATTGAACAAAAAGAAAATACTTCATTTTGCTCAAATTTACTTTTCTTGAATATATTATCTGTCCTCTGGCTACAGATGCTACTGCTATAATGACTGTACCCTCTATGCTTACCATGACAATTAGACTTCATGAAAATCTTTCAGACATCAATGAGGTCTTCTAACCACAAGAGGAGAGCAATAATATTTACTCAGGACTCCTTGGGAATTTTGCTTCTTGAATGACTGCATTAGGAAGCTTTCCTGGTTAATCAGCACTTGAGGTACCTTAACTCATTCTGGCTTCCCAGCAAAGAGGGGATTTCAGAGATACTTGTTCTACCACAGAATTCTGGAGACTTGTCTGTCACGTCTCACTTCTTCTACTCTTCCTGTAAGGGCTGATATAACCCAGAGCTGAATTGGTTGTGTAGTTGGCAAAATGCATTGGCAGTCTTCTCCATGAAACTTGTTCTCCAATAGCAGCCCTAGCTGCTGTGCATATTTTTTTCTGCTTACTTTCATTAGAATAACTTATCTAGTTGGAAGTAAAGAAACAATAAATTTAGGTCATTCAGAATGCCCAAGCTGACATTTGGCCAGGACATGAGAGTTAGGAACATGGAACTCAAGAAACATGTTAGTGATGTTCATTTATTTTCTTTCACTGTTATAAAAATATTGCATCTCAGTAGTGGCTGCTGTAGGTGACTGCACATCTGACATTTCTCTGATGATGCAATATAGATTTGTATTTCTGCATTACTACACTCTTTTTTATCACTGATTGAAGAAGTTTAAACTGTGGATGGGCTATAGTTAAAGGTAAGAAAAGAAAGATTACTGGAATAAGACCTCCAGCTGTGATGAAGAAAAGAACTGTCAAATGAATTATAGTTACTTCATGTATGGATGGGTTTCCTCTGGAGTGGCAGGACTTAGCCATTTATCTGCACATAGCTAAGCATAATGTGAATTTAGAGGTGAAGTCAGTCCATACCACTGCATGCTAGCATGCTCACTTTGAAAAAGGAAACACTGAAAATCTGAGTATTACCATGCTTTAGATGCTAAGATTTGAAAGACCTAAATTCTGTCTTCTACTGGAAGCTCCTTGTGTGACTGTAGGCAAAGCATATTAAAACCTGAAGATGCTGATTTTGGACAGGAGCCATGTACCTAAAAGTAAGTTACTGTGCCATGGAATTATTGCAATACTAAAGCATGATTTGTAGACTTGAACCTCAATCTGTTCCTTAGTGTCTGGTGCTTGCAAAAAGATACGTAGTCCCTAGCTACAAAGGAAGTGTGGTGAGAGCAAGTACCACTGACAAAAGAGGCATTCTGGTACCTATATTTGAGACAGTGGATAAAAACAATGATCCAAATAGAGAATCTGTTTAGTGTTGTGAACATTCTGTAATAACAGTGAAATATGTTTTATGCTTTCTGGTAGGTGGTCTGCATACAGGATGAAAACCTGGTCCAGCTTCCAGGAAAAAGGATGACATCTGACTTGTTCGACTCAGTTTGCTGACAATGTAAGTTTTCCTGTCTAAACTGCAGATTCTGTATAGTCAGGGGGCAGTTCATACCATCCTGAAATGGATGCCTAAGACAGAGGGGGCTGAGTACAATCCTTTTTGAGGACTCTCTTTTCACAAGCTAATGAGGAGGGTGTCCGGAGGTCAAGCTCAGCCAAGGATCAAGCTCTACCTGTTTGATGGCTATGTAAAATTAAATTAAACACACTGTGGTCTCCTTCAAGATGACAGAAGACACTTGAGGAAGTTCAAGTGTTTCATCTCTCCTCATGATCCACAGGGTACAGTGATACTAAAAAAATATATCTGTAGCAAATTCTTTTTATAAAACATTCTTACTAGGTGGTCTATGATTAATCTTTACTCCTTAGTTCTTGGAATTGTTTCTTTACATGCCCTAAATTGAATGAATTCTGATAAAACTCTAGCCACTATAAAAGAGAGGCTAATGAAGTTGAACTTTCTTCATGTCCATGGTCAATGACAAATCACAGTGCTCCTGTGTCAGCTAAATAATTAAAGTCTGATTTGTGAAATGTTACTTACCTGAAATGAGTCATTTGTAGTTAAGAGAGAAAAATAACACCAACAAGAAAGCAATGCATGGCTTAATTGGAAACTTGACTCTTTTTGCCTAAGCCAAAGCAAAATCAAATGAAGCCACTGTAATGCAGACTCTCTGCAGTTCCAGAACCAAGCATACAGCCTTACATTGTCACTTCTGCTAATAGCCAAAGCCAGGAAAGCATCATGTTGATGCTGAACTCCTCAGGAGTATAAGGCTTGAACATTTGTCTCAATTTTCATGCTGTAACAAATCTTCAACTCCAGGAAACCAAGACAGGTTTCTCCAAAAGAAAAATCTTAAACTGTATGCAACTGCTTCAATGGCCTGAAGGACAACTTTATACAGACCATAATTTGAACAGTTCATGAAGATTTATTTTTCATGATTGGAATGGAGCATATCCAATGCTGTGAATCCAGCTGTGAGAGAAATACGGCACTTGCAGTGTATGCTGTGGCAGAAAGACTGGGATGTATTTTATGCACACTGCTACTCTTCCCTGTATTTTGTAACCTTTGCAGGCTTCTGTTGAAAATATATATAAACATCTCATATTTAATGTTAATCTAATTAATCACTTTACTATCACAATAAAGTTAATCACAGACAAGGACATCTGTAGATCATTCAGAAAATGGAAAATGATGTATGAAGTTCCTCATCTTTTCAGGCCTTCTTTTCCATATTCTCTATTACTCCTTAAATCAGTGAATATATGTTTCTACTCTGGGGACATCTTGATCCCTGTAAATGCAAGATGTGTGAAGCTTTTATCTATATTCCTTAAAGGGTAAAAAAAAGGAGGGGGGGAGGGGGGAGTGGTGCAGATGGATCAATATAAACACGTATGACAGTAGCTTGGAGCTGCATGCAGTAGAATAAGTAAACAGAGTGACAGGATGACTTTTCAAAACAAGCTTGTCATGTTTATGCTTGTTATCAGCTTTCCTGACAACGATTTTCCCATCAGCTAACTACAGACTTAATTAGGGCATTAACACAGTCCTGCCCCCACACCTCCTGCCTTTCCCTACTTAAGTACTGGGTCATTACTGGAAGGAGAGAACATAAGCAACGAAATGGTAAAGAAAGAAAGGAAGCAAGAGAGAAAGAGAAGAGAAATAACAAATAGATGAAAATAAGTAAGCAATGGAGGAACAAAAACAAAGCATAATTTTGATTACATTGCACAGGGTGGAACAAGCAGTGCCTTTCCATGTTTTGTACCAGACTTTGCAAGACAGGCCAGACCATTCCACTGAGGGAAGTGGGACCATTTTGTGTGATTTCCGCTTGTAAATGCTTACAAGTGCAAGAAATGTGAACTCCTTCAAGTGTTTGTTAAGGCACATCCCTCATCCTCACACAGGGCAGCTACTCTGTATAAAAAAAGATCCTTCCTATTCACAAGATCCTACATAGCAAGTCATTAGATGCTTTTGGCAAGCTGTTGCTTTTGGGAGATAGGGATGCTAATTGTTCACATGGAGCTTGTAAAATGGCTTCACATCAATTAAAAAAACTGGTGTATTTTGCAGTATCCAGTCCCTCTGAATAGTTCCCATGTCTGACACCCAGAGTAGAGCTCCATGGCAGACACCAATAGTGACTGGAGCAACCTTGAGCATTTTCATCACAATGTTATTATTCATAATGACAGATTTTCATATACTACTAGGTTCAAACATTTGTGATTTTGCAACTAGCAAAAGACTTGTATTTCCTGGTTTTCTTTATTATTTCAACATTTTCTTGGCATTTATCATCTTCGGTATGTGTGGTAGATCATGTCCTGGTGACGTGGAATTTTGCCTTGCAAGTCGTTGCCCCATTCACTGACATAAGATGTTTCCAGTTAAGCCAATTAAATGTAGCTTATTGCTTTTGACCTGCTAGAATTACGTAGTCAGTACAAGTACTCATCAATTCAGAGCTTTCCTTCAGTTGTATTACTGAAGTGCACAGGTGAAGCCCAATGATGTGGCAACCTATTGGATGTGGTGCCAGCAGAAGCTCAGAGATGGTAGTACTGAAACTGAACTATAGCACAGATGTCTCTACAGTGTGCACAAGCAAATTTTATATTTACTGGGTGGTATACAGGCAAATGAATAAAATGGTTTCCATTTCAGTAACCTGAAGGTGTTAAGGAGTAGCTATTAGAAACACAGGAGATTTTAAATCCATTTTTCCCTCAGGAGATGTTAGAGGAGCTCTTGGAATAGTTGTTTATATTTAGTGTCAATGTGGAAAAGACATATGAATCAGCTGAGGAAGTGTGAAACTCTTAAAAAAGTAAAGGAGACATCTATGGTGCTGTAGATATTTGTTAGTCTGGGATACAAAAATTGAATGGACAGTCTGAATCACCATTAAGAAGGAGGTAATGGAGAATAAATAAACTAGTACCAACCAACACATGGAACATGGATAATAATGCTTATTGTTACTGCTTAAGATAATTAATTTTATAAAGATAATAGCATTGATGTGATAGATTTCTGTAAAATGTTTGACTGATCTTGCACTTCTGTTTGATTTAAAACCTAGATAAAATAAAATCAATATTACAGGAACTAAAATTTGGAGGCATATCAAATCTCAAAATATAACTGTAGGCAGGGAACCATCAATGAACAGATGCAGAGTTCTGAAGAGATCACAGTTTTTCCTGCAATATTTAATGTTTTTATAAAGGACCTGGAAGGAAAAAACCCAGTTACTGGCTAAGCTTACAAAAGTACAAAAATTAAGGGAAGAGTGACAAAAGTGAAAAAAGAATCAGACACTTTTGCAGAAAAATAAGCCAGTATGTGATTTAGCTGGGTCAAATAGGAAAAAAAAATGGTAGAAAGAAAGCTGATACATTACACAGACTCACAGACTATTCTGAGTTGGAAGAACCCACAAGGATCATCAAGTCCAACTCTTAAGTCAATAGCCGACATAGGGGATTGAACCCATGATCTTGGCATTATTACAACCAAGTTTTAACCAACTGAGCTAATCTCAGGGTATCCATAAGAAGAACCTGAAAAGAACAAGAAGATTATGAGGAGCAGATTTTTTTTTTTGCTAGTATTATGGTTATAACTTCTGTTTACTATAGTGCCTAGGAGCACCTGCCTTAAGAAAAGACTATGTGATTCTGCAGAGATACAGAAAAAAAATGCAATTTCTATCTTTCAAAACTGTCAATGAAGTTTTGCATCTAAAAGATATGTGCCGTTTCTGAATGCATAAACAGGATGTTTTTGCTTTGGAGTGAGGAAGCACCAAACTGCATTCTAGAGTGATAGTTGTATGGAGATGCATTGGAGCCATGGGTAAGATTAAAGACTGGAAAAACTGCCTTATATGAATTGCTCATGGGGTTCAACTCAAGCAGAATATCTAAGACAGTCTTTGAGTATCTTCCTTATATTTTGTAAATTTTGAATGGTTGAAAAGCTGATAGTAGGGAGCTTTCCCAGTCTTGAAAACAGTTAAATACAGTTAGATTTAATAAAGGCCCGTCTTTTAACAGATTTGATACAACTAAAGGGTAAACCAAGTCTAGCTGATTTTTTAACTATATGCTCTAATGAAAAAAATGGTTAATTCAGAGAAATCATCTGGCCTATGTTGCTCTAGGAGGTCAGACCACATAATTTTTGGCTTAATTGATCTATGAACCTAGGAAATCCATTATCATATTCTTTTCATTTGATTCTCCCTCTCTTTGCTAGAAGACATAGAGAAGAGCAACAACTCAAAGTCACTGTTATACTTAGGGAATTGAAATTTTCATGGGCTTTGATCTAAGCATTTTAAATCTTGGGGTAAATTATATATTCACCATGACAAAAGAAGTGATAGTATCCTGGTCTGTTTGCTCTTATTGGTTGCAGATACTTAAGACAAAAATATCAGAGGTAATTTAACCACATTCTTCCTACAGTGTATCTCAGAAGGACTCTGGGTACCAGATATTTTTGATTGTTGTCATTGGCTTTCACAATACTGTCCCAGCTGAGAAGACCCCAGTGAAATTATATGGTCTTTTAAGATGGGTCACTTAGCTAAAAGAAGGCTGAAAATACCACATGGAGTTTCAGCTGCATAATTTCCAGTGATTATTGTGGGACCCTGTGTTCCTGGGCCTTGGGCAATGCTTTGAAAATGAAGGGGCTATTGCCCAATCTTTATATCTTTGAAAGGAGATAAAATTAGAGCAGTTTTTAAAGTAAGCCCTGCAGGTTCACTGAACAGCTGCCTTCAAAGGAAATTTCCTTGTCTCAATAAACAAGAAAACAGAAGCACCTGGGTCTGGATGCATTAGTCTTATTTTCGGGAATAATACCTTTTAAAAATCAGATTGCTGAAAACAAGAAAGTGTTATAGTCAGGAAGAAAATACTATATATCTGTATGTGCTTTGTCCTATGGTGATATTTAGTAGTTCTTCTTATATAATCCCATAAGCCCAGAGTAAAAGCGTTAAGATTTTATGAGTAGCTGAGTTAACTTGGACAAAGCATCTTAGTTGGACAAAGCATCTTAGTCTACAGCTCTGCTTTTGACTCTGTTTATGGATGTTTCAAAGACTCTAAGCTCCCTGAAAATGACTTTTTTTTTGTAACGCTTTGAGAAATTCTCAGTAACTAGGATGAACAATACTGTAATCATAATTTATATACAATTCACTTGAAAATCTTGCATAGGTTGATTTTGTTTGAACATAGTGTAGATAGTCTCTACCATTCAATAGAGGCTATTACAGTGGAAGTAACTGTCAAATCTTTTCAGGAGTAATTAAATTACAGGTAATGTAGACTAATCGAACATAGTATGGTATATCAGCTGAGCCAATATGAAAGTACATTATTTTTGTTGATGTTGTAGTTTGGGATTATTATGTAAATTCTCTCCCCTGCCACTAACTGCCCATGCCAGCAGTTAACAAAAGAAGTAGTTAACTGCTGATCACTTGGATGGGGGCAAGTTTGTCTCTTTTGTTTTTGGGGACATTATTCCTTTCTTAGCTCGGTGGAGCGGTGGCTGCCGAGGAGGGAAGCTGCTCTGCTGGCACTGCTGGGGCTTCTGGCTGAGCTGCTGCTTTTCTCCTTGCCGTGGCTGTTTCTCCTGGTTCCTGCATCTGGGATCCCGGCCTCGGTTCCAGCCTCACCACTGCCTGCACCATCACGGCCTGCCCGCCCTGGCTGGGACAGTGACCCAGGAGAGAGAGAGGTGTGCAGCTGCTTTTGCAGGACACGTGGTGGTTCCCCACTTTCAGCTTTCTTTTTTTCCTTCATCTGGGACAAGAGACACAGAGTTCATCTGAGAGCTAACCACTCGTCTGTCTCGCTGGAGAGGGACTGGGAACTACTGGGAACTCACTCCGCAGCCAGCCGGACTGTGACATTTGACACTGCTTAAGTATAACTTTCCTCCTGGAGGAAACCTGCTGGGTTTTGTTGCTGTTTTTTTTTCTTTTCTCTTGTGTTATTGGGGAAGTGGTTTGCACTAGTCTGTTTATATATAGCAGTTAAGAACAGTTATCCTTCTTCTATTAAAATTCCTTTTTTTCTTGAATTTGGTAAAGAGTGGCGTGATTATCGTGGAGGACACCCCCTCCCCCGCTTGTGGGTAAACATTTTGGGTTTTTTTTCCCCTCAAACTGAAACAGTTGATTTTGATGCTTTTCTGTCACTCCAAAATTACTTTTAGTATGCATTGTGTTTCTGAATGCAAGGTCTTGGTTTTTCTATTGCAAATCAACCTAAGAAGGACAGGTTTATATTTGGATAGGATTTCAATAGTGGAAATGTAGAAGTTCCTTTCAAAAATTTTATCCCCAGGAGTGGTTTAACAAATGTCAATTGGGGTATAAAAGATCAGGTTCTTATGTGGATAGATCTTCTCTGGGCAGAATAATGGTCAATTTGTAATTATTTTAATAGTGTCAGTCAGCACTTTTAAGTGTCCTTTCCTGGTCATGGTGAAAATGCATCGCAAGTCTGAAGCCACAGGCAAATTAAACAAATTGCTCATTAGTTGCAGTACACGAACTTGAATATTCCTTTGCTCCTGACATAACTAGCTTTCTGATTAATGAGTAATTCCTCTGATTTTATTTAAGGAGTACTTACTGCCAGGAGCCTAGTGGGAATAGAGGGAATTAGGATAGAAGACTGTAGTGAGATTTCAGTACATAGATACAAGGAAGTGTCCATGGGTGCCCATCTCTTAATATTAGGAATAAGAAAGTCTAAGTCAGAAGAAATGAGTCAAGTCATTTATCATGCAAGTTGATACTTAAAGTCTGAAACATCCACATCACATTTGGTTTCTCTCCTTTAAGCTGTGGTTTTGGAGATGAAGTGCTACAGCTAGCTAGTTTTAACACTAAATTCCTCTGAATTGCCACATTAAATATCTAACAGCTGACATGATGTGGAGAAATCAGCTATATTCATACGTAAGCAGTCTTAGAAAACATCAGAGACTTTTACTCTTCATGATCTGGTCACCTGGAAAATACTAAATTGAGCAGCAAGAAAGTGTTTTTAGGAGGCATAGGTAAAGTATTTCAGTACTTCCAGCAGCAGACTGAAGTCTGTTGTTCAATGTGGTCCTCATGGCTTTATCAATGTCACATAGTGATGCTGATTTATATCATCTGAAACATGTCTGGAGGGACAGAAATACATCACCTCTCCAATACTATCTCTCAAAAAAAGGAGTGATAACATCTCAGTAAAATTTCTGTGAATGCTTGTTTCTTGCTATCTTTATAGAAAGGACAAACATGAGGAGTCAAAGTAAGCCAATGGTCACAGAGAATTAATGCTAAAATCTAACCTCAGATGACAATTACTTTTCTCCTCTTTATCACTCTCCTTCGGTGGCAGTGAGTTTTCATGTATCACTGTCTTTTACCTTGAACAGAACTGGCCTGGGAATCAGGATTGTAAGTCTGCTGGTTTATTGTAGCTTTGCAATACCATTGAGCTAAAATTTCAAAAGTGTCTTGTGTGTATGGTGCTGCCTTAGCTATTGCAGAAGCCTCTGAACCTATCCCAAAAGCACCTGTTCTCAGGGATGGAGAGGAAATCTTAACAGCATCTGCTAACAAAGATTTCATGGGAGCTACTCCTCTCTATTGAAGGTAAATCCCCTCCTGCTTTCTGTGTGTGGGTCAGGGGAATGAGGAGGGAGATACATCCTGCTCTGCACCTTTCTCCCTTGCTGACTCTTACAGCCCTGTTGGAAGTCTTGGATCTGTAAAGCAATATCCTCTGAGACTGCCACTAGGTGCTGTGATTTAAGCAGTGATACCCAGTCTGTCTCTAGCTCTCCAGACTGGAATTATTTGTCATGTCCTACACCTGACAGCCACAGTGTTACTGTGATTTTATCTCAAAACACAGGGACATAAATGACAATCAATATAGAAATTATAACTATAATAAAATTGAAATAATAACAGCAGTACAGGTAGTAATAGTAGTGTGTCAGAGCCACACAGTGAATAATTTTGCAATATTTGAACCAGCTGTCTCCTCTCCTATCTCTTTCAGTGCTCCTGACCACCTCAGCACAGATGCCTCAGGTTGACTGCTCAGCCCAGCACCACATTACCCAAGCCACTAGTAACCTGCCAGCATCTGAGCAGCCTGTGTGGTACCTGTGCTGCCAGTGGGAGTTCAGCCAGGGGTTCTGGGAAGGCTGTCTTCAGGGGCCTAATGAAACAAAAACACCCATCTGATTATTTAGGCAAGCTTATTTTTTGTTCAGAGGCGAGACATGAATGAGTTCTAAGAGGTAACTAGCTCTACAGTATTTTCAGAAATTCATACTTCCTTAACCCTGAATGTATGAAAGCCTTACCAATAAGTGATATTCAGTCTTGTCTGCAAGTGACAAGCGGGTGGTGCCAGGACGGCCCTAGTGCCTTCTTGTAAAATCATCTCTGCAATATTTCAGCAGTGACTTCAAAATGCATACCAATCACAGCACAAATGTTTCCATAAAAGTTGATTGCTAAATTACAAAGAACAGTAGCTTGAGGATGTCTTTTCCAAATTACCTCAAAGCTAATTTGTCTTCCTTGGTGGCTGAGTGGCTGAATCAACCCTGCTGTGGTTGGTACCCAGATCTGTTCAGAGCAGGGGTAAGTAAACGGTGTTTTATCAAGAGGTCTGTCTTGGAAATTATATAATCAAGTGATTGCTACAATGAGTAATAAGGTTATATTCTACCAAAAGCTCCTACTGCCTTTATTCAAGTAAGTTAATTCATTTGATAAATGCTGAGGATAAGTAAAAAGAAAATATAATTGCAAAGAAAAGTCTAACATTTTGGAATGTGCAACCGCAAAAGAGTTATAACCTTAAACTGAATCAGGCTAATCTCTAGTTTAGAAATGATTATGTTTGCAAATAGTAACATCAGATGCTGGTGATAAATCATCTACATTTTAACCTCTCAGCAGAAGGGATGTTGTTAGCAGTTACTTAAGAGAAGAAACAATCTGCCATCTCTACCCCCATTAGCTAAAATGAATTAGGCCCAATTTTTTCCAAGTATTAACTAGGTATGTGCCTTTTCCCCCTTAGGGAAAACTCACTTTTCTAAGTGCCTGCGAAGAACAGTTTTAGCCCTGTATTCCTTCTGCATCTAAAAATTTGGCATAACTGGTTATTTGGTGCTGTGAAGACAGTTTATTGCTGCAAGCCAACCAGTAGCTATGCTAATAACCTAACAGCTTGCTGCTGCCACAGGAGAAAGTCTTGCTCCCTCCTCCTCCCCACTCTGTGCCTTCCTTTCTTTTTCTCCTCTTTCAGAATCCTGTCTCCACTGCTTTGTCTTACTCTTTCCTTGAGTCAATTCAACCAGTTAACTCAGAGAATTATTCACTTTCTTGTTATTTTCTTCCAATTCAGGAAGATGAATTGACTTATGGTGGCATTTGAAGAACACTGTGGTCAGCAAACAGTGAATGGCAGTACCACATAGGCAGGAACATACATGGAAAACATGTGTGGGAGGAGGTGGGATCTATGCATTCTTTAACAATGATCTATTAGATCCATCCACCACATCCTGTAGAAGTGAGCCATGGATTATGTTGGGTCTGATTCTTTGCTGCCAGCGAAATGTACATAGTTGTACAAAAACGTGAAAAAGTGCCAACAAGTTATTCCAGCAATGTTTTACTTTCTTTTGTTTGGATCCCTGCCATCTCTTTGTACAAGCAATGCAGATCAGACCAAATATACCTACTCTTCTGGACAGTTGACTCCATTTGACAATGTTAGGTGCTGCTTGCAGGGATAAGTAATTTCAGGAGATTACAAATAGTAAATATATGAGCAAATATTACTATCCAATGTTTGAGGTTTTTGAGTTTGGATGCACATCAAAAGTACAACAAATAAGTAATCCATCATCAGCTGAAGAGATAAACACCTCAAATAAAAATGTCAAAGATGTTCAATGTATCTGAATATAATCAACTAGATCTTCTAAATGTTTTACATCAGTGGAGCTGGATAGAAAGTGGGATTCAACTTTCAGCTTTTTGTTTTGTCTTTACTGGAACTGAAGTTCTATATGCTGTTCTCCCAGATTTGCTAGGGTTTCTTGTTACAATGTAAAACAAACTAATGAACACCCCATAATTAAAAGAAAAGCCTTTGTTGTTTTCACTTGGCATTTATGAACTAAGAGAATGATACAAAATATATCAAAACCATAAATGATTTTGCTTATGCGTTTTCTAAAAACTACTGTTTCATGCCTTATAACCATCTTTACACAAAAGACTACAAAGAATATTTCTTGTGGTCTCTAACAGGTGCAGCCAAGTTATATTACAGAAATTGTAGCATCCTTGATGATGCATGGAAGTTATATATCTGAGGTGCTAGTTTGATTTCACCCTTTGTCACTGTGCAAGGGTGTCTTCCTGTTTATCCTCCATCTTGAGCCCTGCACTCTTAACCATCTTCATGGACGTAGTACTGGAAGGGATACTAAGCAAATTTGCAGATGACACAAAACTGGGAGAAGCTGTTGCCTCCCTTGAGGGCAGGGAGGCCCTGCAGAGAGACCTCAACAAATGAGAGGGCTGGTCAATCACCAACCATACGAAGTTTAACAGGGGAAACTGCTGGATTCTGCTCTTGCAATGGGGCAATGTTGGATGTTTGTACAGGCTGGGGAAGGAGATGCTGGAAAGAAGTGCCATGAAAAGGGACTTAGGGATCTTGGCTGATGGAAAGTTAAATATGAGTCAGCAGTGTCCTGGCAGCCAGGAGGGTCAGTCGTGTCCTTGGCACAGCATCACCAGTCGGTCAAGGGAGGGGATTGTCCTCCTCTGCTCTGCACTGGGGCAACCTCAGGTTGAATATTGTGCACAGTTTGGGGCACTGCAATACAGGAAAGATATTAAGGTACTAGAGAGTGTCCAAAGGAGGGCAACGATTATGGTGGAGGGCCTTAAGGAGAAGCCTTATGACAAATGGAAGAAGTCACTTGGTCTGTTCAGCCTGGATTTGAGGAGACTAAGGGGGGACCTCATTGCAGTCTATAACGTCCTTGTGAGGTGAAGAGAAGGGGCAGGCAATGATCCCTTTTATGTGGTGACCAGTGACAGGATCCAAGGAACAGCCTGAAGTTGTATCAGGGGAGGTTGAGGTTGGGTATTAGAAAAACTTTCTTCACCCATTCTTGGCTGAGTTGCCTGCTGAAACCTTTGTTGTCCTGGAAGAAGCCTCAAGCCCTGATGAAGATGGAAAATAAAAAGGGGACAAAGACACCTTTGGACTGGTTTTTGTCTTTTCTGTGATGATCATACTAAGCTTGCCAGAACAGAATGAAACACTGACTTCATGATTCACGAAACAGAGTTACCTATGGATATGCTCTGCTTGTCTCACCACAGACTGTGTGATGCATAACACATACAATTTTATCCACTGCTACTTTAAAGCCATGCCAAGTTTTTTTGGAGACCCACTCACCTCTCTGCCAAAGTTGAAGGTATTAAGCGTATTCTTACAAATGGATTAATGTATGCTTTTCGTAATATGCTTTACCTTTTTATTCAGTTTTTCACCTCACAAGTAGTCTTGTGGGTAGAATAGAGTTGACCTTATTGTATACAGGTGAAATATTGACATGTGCACTGTAAAAAAGAATAGGGGGTTTCATTAGAAAATGCAGACTTACCATTTGTAGTGTATGGCAGAACCAGAGATTTTGTCCAGTGCTACTTCTTTTACCAGGGAAATAATACAGGGAAAGGTCAAAATTCTCCTTGGCACTTTCACAAAAATGCTCTGTGAATTTCCCATTTTTGAATTTTCCACCTCTTGCATTCTGTGCATTCTTCTGGATAGTTAGGTCTGAAAGCTGATGGTCTTTGTCACCCTTACTCTTCAGTATTCAGCTGTCTCACAGATGCTTTCATGCTTGGGCTATTAGATCAACTGAAGCTGGTACTAAGAATTCTCTGTCCACCCTACAATGAATGGTTTGTTTCCATTCAAACTAGTTGAAATAAGTATTTGAGGACATGGGAAGATTTTTTTACTGGACTGGATTTTTCTGTTTAATTAACTGTTGCATATATATGGACAGGCTTTGGAAGAAAAACATACTTAGCCAAGAGGAGATGTATTTAAAAGGAAAGGAAATAGACTTTGGCTACATGATGTTGCCTAAGTATCTGTAATACCGAAGTTAAAGAAAGCTACATTTGAGTTGAGTTTGCTAAGAGTTTTAGGTATCTCTTCTACTATTGACAGGATTCTGTGCTCTTACTGATGGCAAACTGCCAGCCTTTTCTACTTTATTGTCAAAAACAGATCAGAACAACTCTCTGATGAAATAAACTAAAATAAAACATACAGTTTTGGGATCCTTCCTGTAAAAAAGAGAGGTTAACTGCCTCTGCACTAGTAAATAAAACAGGTCAGAGATTGTTCTTCAGTTTTGAAGTCAATTGGCTTGGCACATTTCACATTACCATAGATAATCTCTCCCAGTTCCCCAAACCAGGGTGATTGCATTCAAACTGCCTATTGGGAATGGTCCTAGCCTGTGTTATCTCTTGCTTCTCTACGAAGAGCAATCTGTGAGTGTTGTAGTTGTTTCTGATCAAAACTGTGGTCAGGGATTGTGCTCGTAATTTAAAAGCTCATGTATTAGTGGTTGGCCTGTGTCCTGACCATGCTTGGTTAGCTAGTAGAGATTTAGGCTAGAGGTTTTGTGTCCTCAGTCAAATGTAGTCACAGGCACACAGCCAGAATTACTCTGACTTTCAGCAGAGCTTGTAAACTAAGAGAAAGCTGTTCCTTTTGTAGCTATTTTCTTATAGAGCCCATTTAATTGTTTAATGAAATGGAAAGAGGATAGGAAGCTCATGCTCATTTACCCTGTTCAATTTTCCTGTTATCAGTCTGTAGCTTCAAATGCACATGTGATTCATCCAGACTGTGAGTGACTACTGGAGATTTTTTCTGAGATATTAACGCAACTTTACCTGTCACAGTTGGTGGCTGTGCTTTGGTACATGAAGTTTCACAGATGACTCTACCTCTTCAGAGACAGGAAGGGAGAACAGGGTAGTTGCTAGCAACTTTTAAAAGAAAAAGACTTTCTAAATAGTACTGATACAAACTGTCGGTGACGCTATGTAATGTACTCTCAATTTGTTTATTGTTGAAATAAAGATGAGGTTGTAAATACTAAGAGTTTTTGGAAACACCTGCTTTGGGCAAATATTGCATCATAGTAGATAGGGTAGATGGAAGGTTTTGCAAACATCAGTTTAAATCACTTTACTGATTGATTTGAATCTGTCTCTGTGCATGTACTTTTTATCTGTTTCTCTTTGATCAGATGATCTGCATGTTCTGCAGAATCTGTTGAAGACTGTAGAATGACATGCTGTCTCTTTCAAAAATTTGCAGAAAGGAATACTCTACAGGAAACGTAAGAAATCCAGACTACTTTCCTAAACCTCCTGGTTTATAGGAGGCTAACTTGACTTTCCGTTGAAGGAATAAGGTAGTAATCCTCCCCCTCCCCGAAAAAAAAAATTAAAAAAATTAGACATAGATTTCTCAGTCACTGGGGTGGTCACAACCATTCTTGGTTTTAGACTAGGGAATTTTAAAATGTACTTAGGTTTTGAAGTGCAAACACAGGCAGTGTAATCTTAACGTGCAATCTGTTATGGAAAAGACTAACTGAGAAGCACATGGATCTTCCAAGTGATGTAAAGATGTAGTGTGAAGGAAGATGTCTGAGTGGGAGAACTTCAGTGAGGCTAAACGTGATAATAAATAGCTCAGGTGATAATAATTTCTATGTATTTTATGTGTGTATTTTCAAAGCATTTTAAGTTCTGTTCAAAATTAATGAAATGCAAAATAAAGAAAGATAAATAAAAATGGAAATGAAAACCTGTATGTATGACAGAGTTTAAAGGATAAGTAATACTTGGTACATGACTGAAATCCTGCAGATCTTCTTCAGTGATGTCTCCCTCAGACTTTTTGCTTGATCTATGAAGGCCTGATCCAGTTACATACAGACAGCTAACAGACTACTGCATCAAGCCCTGAGCAAAGACTGATGAAAGAAGCAAGAGTGTTCATGAAGGATGTTACAGTTCTTTATTCTGAGAACAAAATTAGAGAGCTAATGCTGAAAAAAGGGGTTTTAGTATTCCTGTTGCATTTTCCTATAGTACATAGAGACAAATATTGCCTCTTAACAATCTGAAAACTCAAGCAGTAAAAATTGTTTCTGATGGAATATGTCTTATATGATGACCTCAAAGCCATTAGACATATAGGAATATTTTCTTTCTGAGAGAGTTATCTGAATTTGTGAAGGTTCCTTCACTTCAAACTAGCACATGTGTGCTCTGCTGAAGTATGTTATTTTACACCATCAAAAGGCCTCATCCTTCTTAACTCCTGGCAGTTGTTTTCTGTCTTTATTATGGTTATATTCACTTCAGCAAATAGTGCATATAAATACCTAATCTGTAGGACAAGGCAGGTGGTAATGAGGATCCTATGTCCATTGTATGTATGCTTTGGAGGATTTATTTTGGACCAATTCTTGTCTTCTCTAATGGACTGAAAACTCTTTCCAGTTGGAGGGTTTTATTTGATCTTTTGAAACCCAACTTTTGGTTTAGTTGTGTTTGAGAGGAATCCATTTGTTGTGCTCAGAGACCATTGCATGGTGTGAACTGTGGAACAGCAACTGAGCTGACTGCTGCAAATGAATTAATATCAGAAGTGTACTACTGGTTCCTAGAGCAACAATTAAGAGATAGGAAGTTTCTTTTCCATGTATGTGCTCATCTTACCAGCCTCAAGGCATTTTGGTAGATTTTGGGTAACCAGGAAAAAAACCACCATTGTTTGGGAATGCTGGAAGAACTACCATCCTATGGATATGTGCAGAAATGACTGCAGCTTACTCTGTTCTGCTGGAACAGGAAAACTTCACGATCTTCTGTCTCCTGGGTGATCTTTTTCCAGGCAATGCTCTATAAGAGATATAAAAGGTGATGACAGCTTTTTTTCTGAAGAAATATTTTATGAAATGCTGAATGTGGGGCATACCAGGGGTCTGGGGTAAGTTTGCCTGATAGGCAAAGTAGTGATTTGGGATATTTTGCTGTCTAAAGTAGAGTAGCCTCTAGCTGAAGTTTGTCCCATGATGAGACCCCTTACAAGAGCTGCTCTAGGAGGCTTCTGATGGTGGATGAAGTGTATGCTCATGCTTCTTGTCAGCCAGGGCATCTATGAAAGACATACTTCTGTACACACAGAGTCTGCCTGAACAACCCTGTCTCTTCATGGTAAATATAATTAAGCACCATCCTGCTCTCATACAAAATGTTTAAAACTTTTTCAGAAGGATATGAAAATTTAGGCCATTTTTATCACCGCAATAAGAATCCATATTAAATATTTTTTTAAAAAAATAATTTATGTGAAGGCACTCCTCTACTTGCATTTTAATGCAACCAAAGTAGCTTCTCTTGGCTTACTAAACAGAGATGCACTGGTAAGCATTTTGATTGTCCATAAAATTACCAAAAAATAAATGTATGTGAAAGGAAGTGTCTTGGTAATGGTAGTTTTGTGAAATTTGAGTGTAAGTGGTAGTAGACCAAAGTACTTTGCAGAAGAGTTGGCTGTCTTAGTTGGCTGAGATGTAGGGACAAGCATGGGTCATAGGTCTTTCCTCCTACACATTTGCAACCTGTCACCTTCTCTCAGGTGATGGAGAAAGGCAGTATCCATCATCTGGGGCTGGACTGTGCTTCACAAGGAGTGTACCAGCTGCTGATGTTTCTCAGCTGCCTAACTCCATGTGGACCTGACCACCAAAAAACTAGCATAATTTCTGCCTCTGTTTTGGATCTTACCTTCAAATAGCATCAGAATTTGACAATAGTAGTCATTTGCTCATTGTTTTCCTCTTTTGTCTCATTGCCATGAGACATGATTCTCGTCCATGGTGTAATCTTGTTGACTGGTGAAATTATGAGAATATGAGCCAAATGAACTTTGTAATTAATTATACTTTTTCTTTATAAGTACTTTTTTTTGGGGAAAAAATGGTTTTGCTCACCATGGTCTGACTTTTCTTTGCATAATCATTTCCAAAAGTTTGCTTTTCTTCATTAAAAAAGCGTGAAGAATTTCCTCTAATTAGTTTCTAATGGCAAACAACATCTTGACCTCATTTGTCAGAAAATGCAGAGCTGAACTGTATTATTTAACAAGGGAATACCACACATGTATGATTAATGTATGGCACTTTCCATGACCCTACTTGACTTCCTTTGTGAATATTTAATATATTTAGCATTGTATTTTCAATCTCAGATGGTGAAAAAGTCAAGAGCTCATAATATACAGTGCTTCATCTTATCAAATGAGCAATACCATATGAAAAAACAGATCTTTGAGGTATTTTTATAATAACTACAAAACACAAAATAGAATCAAAGCCTGTAGAAAAGATGTGTATTACATTTCTCTTTGTTCCTCTTAAATCTAAACAGAAATGTCCTGAGGCAAAGGTACAGTGGGGATGCAGAGAGAAATGCATATGAAAAAAGCTGACAGGCTATCCAGATTTTAGACTGGGGAGCTAAGGCACAGGACAACACACCAAAATCCCATCAGATGGCAGATTGGGATGCCCTATTAAACTAGCCATAATAAATAGGTTGACTTGACTAAGCACATGTCATTTATGTCCTCAAATCTATTACTAATTTTTATGCATATAGACGATGGGAGCAGCTTCTCCAGAACACAAATCCCGCTGTTGATGGAACAACATGGTTACCATATGATTCTTTTGTCTTCTGCAGCATACACCACTCTGCAGGAGGATGATATCACTTCGTAGTCTTCACCTTTGTGCTCCCCATCCTTCTTGGAACAATGCCGTGCGTGCTAATCGGACAAAACTCCCATTGAAAGCCCTGGAATTTTTCTTGAGTCTAACATTAAGAAGCAGCTCTTGTTTTGTCTCAAGGGCAAAAGGACAAGGAGAATTCCCACTGTTTTTTATTTAACTAGTGGCCATATTATAATGCTCAGAACTTTTCATGTCTTTCTCTAAGCTGCAGGAAAACAAGGCAATCTGTGGATATTTTTTGAGGTTCAGTTTTCTCTCGCTGTGAGCCAGTACTATTCAAATGTCAATCACACCTTTATAATCAAATAAATAATAGTAAGGATGTTGGAGATTTTTGTATGAGTGAAGTGGTGTTTATATTGTAACTTCAGATTTTCTTTCAAATTTTCTTATTCTACTCCCTTAATTTGCTTGCATGGATCGCAGCTTCATACAGTATGATTTTATGCCATCTTAGTTCATTATGGTTCAAATATGTGAGCTCACGATGCTCAGACTCAGGTGTGGCTGAAGATTACACTATACTACTGTGTCAGTGTAATTTGCTGCTAGACAGTAATTTGCGACTCCAGCAGTATGGTTTGTCACTTTGTACTCATATAAATTGGCTCAAAGTTACTAGTAAATGATATGTATACATGGTACTTGCTAAAATATTAGGTATACTTGGCTTATTTTTATATTCTAGTTTTGGTGAATACCATGGCAGAAACAAACAGTACTAAGAAGTGGAATTTTGGTTTTGTGGGTGTAAATAAAAAAATTCTCAATGTTTATAGTAAGAATAATTTTTTCCTTATATGCAAACTTAGTGAGAATGTGTGTTTGTGACAATAAGGTCTATAGATGTGTGTCTCGGTTTGAGGGGAAAAACCAAAATGTTTTACCCACAAGCAGGGGAGGGGCCTCCTCCACAATAATCACACCACTCTTTGTCAAATTTAAGAAAAGGAATTTTAATACAAGAAGGATAACTGCTATATATATATATATATATATATATATGTAAACAGACTAGTGCAACCCACTTCCCCAACACCATAAGAGAAAAAAAAACAAACAACAACAACAAAACCCAGCAGGTTTTCCTCCGGGAGAAAAGGTTATACTTAAGTGTCCTTGTCACAGCCCGCTGGCTGCAGAGTGAGTTTCAGTCCCTCTCCAGCGAAACAGACGAGCAGTGGGCTTTCAGATGGACTCAGTCTCTTCCCCCTGTGTTCCCCGTCCAAGAAGCAGAAAAGGTACGAGCAACCAGCAGCAAATCCAAGGCAGGCAGCAGCACGGCAGGAAAAGGTGGTCCGAAGTAGGCAGCGGCAAGACAGCCAGGGAAAAACCCCAGCAGTAACTAGCAGGGCAGCCTGCCTCCTTGGAGCCCCCACTCCCCCGTTCCGCCGAGCCAAGACTGAGGAGAATATCCAAAAAAAAAACCAAAAGAGACAAACCTGCCCCCACCCCAGCGATCACAGTTAACTGCTTCTTTTGTTAACCGCTGGCCTGGGCAGTTAAGTGGCAGGGGAGAGAATTTACATAATAATCCCAAACTACAACATTATCCACCCCTAAATTCTCTTCCATGCCGATACTCTACATTAAACTTAAATTTTCTTTCAAATAATTAAGTGTTTACAAATACAGTAATATGAGTTGTTTACCCAGAGATAAGTTCCCCTTGAGGTACACATCGTGTCTCTCCATCTTCCTGCATCACCCACCAGGTGGAACCAGATCCTTGAGCAAAGACAACCCCACGAATGGGTTTGCCTTTGCCTGAGGCAGGGTTGATCCAGACTGTTTTCCCTAGCATACCTCTCAGGTGTATTACAGGGACTTTGTCTCCATCTACAGTGTGAAGGGGTTCTGATTGGGCAGGGCCGGCTCGATTGACAGAGCCTCTAGTGTTGACTAGCCATGTAGCCTTTGCTAAGTGTTGATCCCAGTGTTTGAAAGTCCCTCCACCCAACGCCTTCAAAGTGGTTTTCAACAGTCCATTACACCGCTCAACTTTCCCGGCAGCTGGTGCATGGTAGGGGATATGATACACCCACTCAATGCCATGTTCTCTCGCCCAGGTAGCAACTAAGCTGTTTTTGAAATGAGTTCCATTATCTGACTCAATTCGTTCTGGGGTGCCATGTCGCCACAGCACTTGTTTTTCCAGGCCTAGGATGGTGTTCCGAGCAGTGGCGTGAGGCACTGGGTGTGTCTCCAGCCACCCTGTGGTTGCTTCCACCATGGTGAGCACATAGCGCTTGCCTTGGCGGGTCTGTGGCAGTGTGATGTAGTCAACCTGCCAGGCCTCCCCGTACTTATACTTATCCCAGCGCCCACCATACCACAGGGGCTTCACTCTCTTAGCCTGCTTAATGGCAGCACATGTCTCGCAGTCGTGGATAACCTGAGAGATAATGTCCATGGTTAAATCCACCCCTCGGTCTCGTGCCCATTTATAAGTGGCATCTCTGCCCTGATGGCCCGAGGCATCATGGGCCCATCGAGCCAAGAACAGCTCTCCCTTGTGCTGCCAGTCCAGATCTGTCTGTGATACTTTCACTTGCGCAGCTCGGTCTGCCTGTTGGTTGTTGAGATGTTCCTCATTGGCCCGATTTTTGGGCACGTGTGCGTCTACGTGGCGGACTCTCACAATCAGCTTCTCTACTCGGGTGGCAATATCTTGCCATATATCGGCAGCCCAGATGGGTTTCCCTCTGCGTTTCCAATTGGTTTTCTTCCATCGGTCTAACCATCCCCAGAGAGCATTGGCCACCATCCATGAGTCGGTGTAGAGGTAAAGCTTTGGCCATTTCTCTCGTTCAGCAATGTCCAGGGCCAACTGCACGGCTTTAAGCTCTGCAAACTGACTCGACCCACCTTCTCCTTCAGTAGCTTCTGCAACTTGTCGTGTGGGACTCCATACAGCTGCTTTCCATTTGCGATTAGTCCCTACAATGCGACAGGAGCCATCGGTGAAGAGGGCGTAGCGTATTTCCTCTTTTGGCAATTGATTGTATGGTGGAGCTTCTTCCGCACGTGTCACCTGCTCTTCCTCTTCATCTGCTAGACCAAAATTTTCACCTTCAGGCCAGTTTGTGATGATTTCCAGGATCCCAGGGCGATTTGATTTTCCTATACGGGCGCGCTGCGTAATCAGGGCAATCCACTTGCTCCAGGTAGCATCAGTGGCGTGATGTGTAGAGGCAGCCTGTCCTGACAACATCCACTTCAGCACTGGTAGTCAAGGTGCCAGAAACAGCTGTGCTTCTGTGCCAATCACCTCTGAGGCGGCTTGAACTCCTTCATAGGCGGCTAGGATCTCTTTCTCTGTGGGGGTATAGTTGGCTTCAGATCCTCTGTAGCCTCGGCTCCAGAATCCAAGTGGTCGGCCTCGAGTCTCACCAGGCACCTTCTGCCAAAGGCTCCAAGACAGGCCATTATTCCCGGCGGCGGAGTAGAGCATGTTCTGTATGTCTGGTCCTGTCCTGACTGGTCCAAGGGCTACAGCCTGAGCAATCTCATGCTTAATCTGGTCAAAGGCTTGTTGCTGCTCAGGGCCCCAGTGGAAATCATTCTTCTTACGGGTTACCAAGTAGAGAGGGCTTACGATCTGACTGTATGCTGGGATATGCATCCTCCAGAACCCTATGGCACCCAGGAAGGCTTGTGTTTCCTTTTTGCTGGTAGGTGGAGACATTGCTGTGATCTTATTGATGACTTCTGTTGGAATCTGACGGCGTCCATCCTGCCACTTCACTCCCAGGAACTGGATCTCTTGGGCTGGTCCCTTAACCTTACTCCGTTTGATGGCAAAGCCAGCTCCCAAAAGGATCTGGATGATTTTCTCTCCTTTCTGAAAAACCTCTTCTGCTGTGTCCCCCCACACAATGATGTCATCAATGTATTGCAGGTGTTCTGGAGCCTCACCCTTCTCCAGTGCAGTCTGGATCAGTCCATGACAGATGGTGGGACTGTGTTTCCACCCCTGGGGTAGTCGGTTCCAGGTGTACTGCACGCCCCTCCAGGTAAAAGCAAACTGTGGCCTGCGCTCTGGTGCCAGAGGAATGGAGAAGAACGCATTAGCAATGTCAATAGTGGCATACCACTTTGCTGCCCTGGACTCCAGTTCATACTGGAGCTCCAGCATGTCCGGCACAGCGGCACTCAGCGGTGGGGTAACTTCATTCAAGCCACGATAGTCCACAGTCAATCTCCATTCTCCATCAGACTTATGCACAGGCCAGATGGGGCTGTTGAAGGGTGAGTGGGTTTTGCTGACCACCCCTTGGCTCTCCAGTTCACGGATCATCTTATGGATGGGGATCACAGCATCACGGTTCGTTCGGTATTGCCGACGGTGCACTGTCGTGGTGGCAATTGGCACTTGCTGTTCCTCAACTTTCAACAGTCCAACAGCAGAAGGACTTTCTGAGAGACCTGGCAATGAGTTCAATTGTTCAATCCCTTCTGTCTGTACAGTGGCTATTCCAAAAGCCCATCTATGCCCCTTTGGGTCCTTAAAATATCCATTCCTGAGGTAGTCAATGCCCAGGATACATGGGGCGGCTGGACCAGTCACAATGGGGTGTTTCTGCCAATCTCTCCCTGTCAAGCTCACTTCAGCTTCTAGCACAGTCAACTCTTGCCATCCCCCTGTCACCCCAGAAATAGAAATAGTTTCTGAGCCCACATGTCCTGATGGCATTAATGTGCATTGAGCGCCAGTATCAACCAAAGCCTTATACTTTTGTGGGTCTGATGTACCAGGCCATCGAATCCACACAGTCCAATAGACACGGTTGTCCCGTGCCTCTACCTGGCTAGAGGCAGGGCCCCTCTAACACTGATCCTGGTCATAGCGGTCAGAACCTTTTCTCGATGAGTACACCTGGGAGGTGCCCTCCTGTGGGTCAGATTCTTGCCCGTGGGAAACTGGGACTGCACTTACTCTCACTGACCTTCTTCCATTCTCCTTCAGTTCTTGTACTCGGGCTGCAAGGGCACGGGTGGGTTTCCCATCCCACCGTCCCATGTCTTCTCCATGTTTGGCCAGGAAGTACCACATCTCAGTTCGTGAGGTCTGTCCACTTCCTCTGGCTGGGGGGCGTCTGGCTCTGACTTCAGAGGTTCTCATTCGCACTGGTGCCACTTGGAGACTTTCCCTAATTTCCTCTCTGATCGCTTTTACCTCTGCAGGCAGCGTCTTGAGACTCTCAACCAATGTCTCTACAGCAGAAATACGGGCCTGCATTGGGCTGTGGGTCATGCCTTCATATATCCGGAGCTTATTTGCTACAGCGCCCACTGTTTCATGGTTCTCTTCCCTATACATGGATGCCAGGAAATCGGTGTATTCAGCTGGCCCCGAGCGTGAAAGGTTCCACCACATATGTGGTGTGCATCTGACCTTGTCAGGGTCATTATTGGCTTGCCCACCTCTTCCAAAAAGCACGTCCATCATTGCCATCTCCCTCAGACGTAAAATTCCTTCTTCCATCGTCTTCCAAGTCTTCCTAATATGATGTTCCTGCAGGATTTCTCTATAAACAAACTTCTCTCTTACACTCGTTAGAAGTCGTGCCCAGAGTGAAAGGGGCTTTGATTCCCTCACGAACACCTGTTCAATAGCCACATCCTGGGCCAGAGCCCCCAAAAACCTGGCTTCAGCACCATCCAGTTGTAAGGTTTCACCCATAAGGTCCCAAACTCGGATCAACCAAGTCAGGATGGGCTCACCCGGGTGTCGAGCAATGTCTTTCCGCAAACTACGGAGATTATCAAATGACAATGACTCAGTGATGATCTCAGGCTCTGGGTCTGCTTGCTGTGGAGGTGCAGCAGCCCCCTCATCGTCTGCTGGATGGTCTAATTTGGTCTTATATTTCCTTTTCTGAATAGGGGCAACTTCCATAGGCTTGGCCTGTCCTCCTGGTTTAGCCTCATCCTTTTCTCCCTTCACTGTGGCATCAGGGGTTTTATTCTCTCGCTTTTCCCCCTTCACTGGGCTAGGTTTCTGAATGCGTTCTGGAAAAAACCCTGGCCCTACCTTCAAACATTCTGTAAGCTGCAGGGATACAACCCTGCAGAAAAACCATAAAGAGCAAGATATCTCTGGCATCCAGGGAGAATTTAAACATCTCAAAAGCTGTTGTAGCAGACTTGAATGGGGAATGGACAAAGGGTTGGGAGAAGAGATTCCCCTTTGTTCCTTCCCAAGGGTCCGTACTATTATCACTGAATCCCCAGAGGTAGCAGCTTAGGTTGCGGCAGGAAAACAGCCTGGAGAGCACCACCCACATGACATCCAAAGGCATCGAATTCATGGCACCATAAATCCAGAGTAAGAACTCAATAATAATTGCGGCTATTTGAGTTTTGCTCATTGATTTGTTGATAAGACTTAAACCTGCCGCTCCTTTTGGCATGAATTTGTACCAACAAAAAGCCAATATATTATACAGGATGGTCCTGATGAACCCTAAGCTCAAGACCCACATGGTGCCACAAAATAGCAGTTATCCTTCTTTGTTTACAAGCCCCACACGTTGGGCGCCAAGAAATGTCTCGGTTTGAGGGGAAAAACCAAAATGTTTTACCCACAAGCAGGGGAGGGGCCTCCTCCACAATAATCACACCACTCTTTGTCAAATTTAAGAAAAGGAATTTTAATACAAGAAGGATAACTGCTATATATATATATATATATATATATATATATATATATATATGTAAACAGACTAGTGCAACCCACTTCCCCAACACCATAAGAGAAAAAAAAACAAACAACAACAACAAAACCCAGCAGGTTTTCCTCCGGGAGAAAAGGTTATACTTAAGTGTCCTTGTCACAGCCCGCTGGCTGCAGAGTGAGTTTCAGTCCCTCTCCAGCGAAACAGACGAGCAGTGGGCTTTCAGATGGACTCAGTCTCTTCCCCCTGTGTTCCCCGTCCAAGAAGCAGAAAAGGTACGAGCAACCAGCAGCAAATCCAAGGCAGGCAGCAGCACGGCAGGAAAAGGTGGTCCGAAGTAGGCAGCGGCAAGACAGCCAGGGAAAAACCCCAGCAGTAACCAGCAGGGCAGCCTGCCTCCTTGGAGCCCCCACTCCCCCGTTCCGCCGAGCCAAGACTGAGGAGAATATCCAAAAAAAAAACCAAAAGAGACAAACCTGCCCCCACCCCAGCGATCACAGTTAACTGCTTCTTTTGTTAACCGCTGGCCTGGGCAGTTAAGTGGCAGGGGAGAGAATTTACATAATAATCCCAAACTACAACAATGTGTCTTACTTTATATCTGACTTTTTATATTTTCTCATTCATATCAGGTAGTCTGAGTATCCTCCTAAAATATAGGTTTATTTAAATTAAGTGCAATAGAAACATATGGATCAGAAAAAGTAATCAGCTAAAATAATAAGTCTAATGGTTTGAAAAGGCCATATAGTAGCCATAGATTTTATTAATGGTAATTTTAACAATGTGATATTCTCATGGCATAACATGTCATTAATCACAGAGAAGAAAAACTAGCTGGATGCATACATGGCAAAATGTGAAAGTGCTATTGCAGGCTCATTTTCAGCAGTAGTTTGTTACATTTCCACACTTGATTTTGTATGAGTCATATTCTGTATTTTGAGGTGTGAAATGTGGATTACAGATGCACTGAGAGACTGAATGATCCGTAAATAAGCCCAGTGCAACTGGATCCTCATGGCCTTCAGCTGAATTCAGGGGACAGGACCCCTGGAGAGTAGTGTGAACAATTGGGTTCAGGTTACCTAACAACTATTACTATAAAATGTATTTTGGGGGGGCCATGATGATCCTATAGGCCCTGGTTCTGGGCAGATATAAAAAATTCCTTGTTAGAAAATGTTTGGAAAAAAAAAATTGAAGAAACAGCCTCAGTGGGCTTTCAAGGTGATAGTGGCACTTAAGTCTTTTAAGCCAGCTGTTGCCAAACTGATGCCTTTCATTCTACCTACACTCATCATTCAAAGGTATTCCAAAAATTTTTTCTTAGTCCTACGCAGTGACTTACAGTTGTTTATAAGTAGTGTTACTGCTGCCTCAGAATTTGTTATAGAAATGTAATTTGTGTAATATTTTGTAATTTGCATAATATAAATTGACAGTAAAGTAACTGCTCCCATATAGACCCACCATCTAACAGAGATCACCTTAACAGAAATGAGTAGCCCAGAGAATTCCTATTTTTCAAGACTTCTGACCAGCCTGAGTTTAAACGGTTACAAGTCTGTTTTGTTTTACACTGCAGGAATAACTCCCCAGACACTTTCCTCTCAAATAACCTTTTTTTCATATTTTGACAATGTCAAGTGACAATTTTTGTTATAGACGAGAAAAATATGCCTGGTCTTTACCAACATACTGCCAGGTCAATCTTCAGCTTTAGCCAAGTCTTCTTGGGTGATTAATAGACATTGCAATTATATATATACTTGAATGGTACCAGTGAAGCCGTAGAGTGACAACACTTTGTTGTTAAAGACACATTGCTCCAGAGTATTAAATGACTAACACTTAACACAATATTTATTCACTTGTTGGTTATTGTTTCTGAAATGTTTCAGGTAATATCTTGACATTCAAGCATCTTGCAAGATTAGTATTTTTATGAGTTTTCTCACTGAAAGTGTTCATGACTTTGATTCCAGCTCTCTGGAGGTCATTGCATGGGCTACACAAGACCTCTTTGAGTATGTAAAAAGCTTCGTGTTGTCTTTCTGCTCCTGAGATCCCATTAGCTCTCACAGGAGTGCATGTGGACGCAGACCCCAATGACAGTAATCATTGTGCTCAATGGCATGGTGTCATTCCACTCTACAACATCGTTTCATATGATACTGTCTTCATAATACTAATACTAAAGCAACTGAGAATTTCTGGAGTCTAATAGAGTTTTTCATTATTGTTTTGAAGTAGTGCCAGAGGCACTAATAAAAAAGTTATGGTTACATCTCATGCTGTTACTCTGTCTGTGTAATGTGGCCTTGGTCCTACTCCTGTTTACAGTTTTCCTGAACAAAAACAACACCAGTAATACAGTGTAGTATTATTAGCTCTACTTGCCTGTTTTTTCTTTCCCTTGAAGATGCCATGAGGCCCTTCAGCTTTTTGTATCTGAGGGCTGTTGTGTAAGGTTATCTTGCTATGAAGCATGAGTTTGAGGTTTTTAGCTGTCTTACATCCATACAACCTTCAATGGCAACCATTTGGGAGGACATGATCACAGGACATGGCTGTCTGCTATTAGCTATAAACTACCTATAAAGTTAATTTTCTAGTTTTCTTTTACTTTTTAAAATGCCTATGTCTGCTATTATTATTGTTATTGTCTTCATTGTATTTCAGTACTAAAAGATCTGGATTATTTCAAATTATCAAGACTTTTCTAAGTACTCATGTCCATAGTATGGTAGTATCACCTACAGAAAGCTGTTTCTGGAATGGAGAAGAAGGTGTAGGAGTGCAAAATAGATAGTAAAATGTACACAGACAAATCTTCCTGAAAACCAGTCCAGGGATTCCTATTGCTTGGGGTTTTAGCATGTGTGGCACTTAACTTTGGATTTTGTATTCTTTGAGAGTGTTATCTTAAAACAGATACCATTGGCTAGATACCACTAAGACACCAAAAACAAGTTTGGAAGAATGCTAAATGAGGACTCTCTTCAATAGACATGTCTCACCATATGAATAGACTCAAAAGAATAACAGGATCAGCTGTGTTGGGATTCCTTAGTGGGTTCCACTAGCATGACCAGGAAGGATTATAGTCTTGGTATTGTAGCATTGTGTGTAATAACTACTAAGCATGGAATTTAGGATACCTGCCATGAGCAAAATAATTTGATTGTTCTGAAGTTTATGCACAGCATGAAAGCAAAACTTTATCAGTGTTGTGGTGGTTTTTAATATGCTAATATGTAGGATTTTCAAACACAACAGTGACAATATGTCAAGATAGTTAAAGGTCACTTCCATTTTACTAGAGCATTTTTTTAGCACTGTGTGTTGCGGAGATGCCTTAAAGAGCATCACATGTCATTACTGGACATCTGGAAGAAAATAATTGTATCTGAAGATAGTCTTGTGAAGAATGGTTGATTTTATCAACCATTATTTTCAGAGAAAATTTTATTTGAATGTAATTGTGTGAGTTCTTATCCTTTCTTAATTGTACTTTCAGCAAAGTCAGAATTTCCAGGCCAAATGACATTTTGCAGAAAATACGTTAACCATAACTGTTCATGTTTTTGCTAAGGAGCTTCAATGTGATTTTGGATTTAGAACCAAACAGGAAGTCAAATGAGTTTCATTTGTGGATTTAGTGTGAGCATTCTCAAGCCTCTTCAAAAATCCCTGTTCTGGTACAATGTCACATACATAATTTCATGATCGTGGTGAGGCTTCATGAACAAAGATTTGGGAAGGGCACTACCCACACTTGCTGCAAGCATGCTGGTGGCTAAAATGGCTGATGTGGGATAGGCAAATCCGGTCGCCAAAGGCACAGTGGAAATTCTCCTTAGGAAATATTAGCGAGGAAGGGTTCTTTCTGCATTGTTTTTTCTCCTCAAGACTGACTCTTGTGTGCATTCTCAAAGGAAGCAGCAGTGCTGTGAATGGTGTGTCTCCATGAATCCCAATTGGAGGCCAGAGTGGACCATTGGTGGCAGTCAATATGGCCAAGGCTGAGGTGTTGTTTCAGGGAGTCCTTGTATCTCCTCTTCAGGGCTCCTCTCTTGTGGCTGCCAGTGGTGAGTTCACCATAGAGCATAATCTTCGGGAGGCGGTGATCCTCCATCCTGGAGACGTGCCCTGCCCAGCGCAGCTGTGTTCTCATCAGTATGGCCTCGATACTGGTGACTCCTGCCTGTTCAAGAACAGATGCATTGGTCACGTAATCAGTTCAGTAGATATTTAGGATTGAATAGGGGCAGTGCTGATGGAAGTGTTCAAGGATCCGCAGGTTGTGGCAGCAGATGACCCATGATTCAGATCCATATAGAAGAGTAGACAGTATAATGGCTCTGAAGACACTGATCTTTGTACTTTTCCTCAGGTGTTTATTGCACCAGGGCAATTAAATGCCACCCTGACACCCGATCCCATCAGATCTAGGAAGCCAAGCAGGGTCAGCCCCAGTTAGTACTTGGATGGAAGATCTCCTGGGAATACTGGGGGCTGTAGGTTCTAGTCCCAGGGACTTCACTGTCACCGTCTAAGCTTGGTCAGCCGTGGCAGATGAACTTTAGGAGCAAAAGGTGGGGTCAGTTTCACGTACTCTGTGCCTCACCTAAAAAATCCACTGCACAGGCTCAAAGGACACATCCACATGGGTAAGGCCCTTCCCAAATATTCGTTTGCGAAGCCTAGCCATATACTTATTGCACCAGACTCTTTTATGGAGTTTTCCAAAGGCTCTGTATGCCTTGGCTAACCTGTTGTCTATCTCTTTGTCAATCTTACCATCTGAGGAAATGATACTTCCCAGATAGGTGAAGTGCTGGACTGACTTAAGCTCTGATTCACCTATGGTGATGTGGGGATGATGGAAGACTTCTTGGGGTGCATGTGTTAGAGAACTTCTGTATTCTTCAAGCTGACTTCCAGCCCAAAAAGCTCAGCAGCCTCTGCAAAGCAGGATGTTAAGTGCTGCAGAGCTGCTTCTGTGTGAACAACAAGGGCGGCATCATCAGCAAAAAGCAGCTCATGGGCAAGGTGATTCAGGGTCTTGGTGTGGGCCTTCAGTCGCCTTAGGTTGAATAGGCTTCCATCGGTATGATATCGGATGTAGATGCCATTTTCTTCATTGAGGTCTTCCATGGCTCTTTGGAGCATCATGCTGAAGAAGGTTGTGAAAAGAGTTGGTGCAAGAACACAACCTTGTTTCACACCATTGGTTATTGGAAAGGGCTCAGAGAGTGCATCGCCATATCTGACTTGTCCACGCTGATCCTCATGTAGCAGGATGATCATTTTGAGGACTCTAGGGGGTCATCCTAAATGTTTCAAGATCTGCCACAGGCCTTTTCTGCTGACAGTGTCAAAAGCTTTGGTGAGGTTAACGAAAGTTACATAGAGACCTTTGTTCTATTCCCTACACTTCTCTTGCAGTTGTGTGAGAACAAATACCATGTCTGTGGTACTTCTATTGGCTCAGAAACCACATTGGCTTTCAGGTAGAAGTTCTTCTGCAATAGCGGGTACTAATCAATTCAAAAGGATTTTTCAGAGGACTGCAGGATGCTATTTTTAATATGTTGCCAAAGTGCTTCAGGCGAGGGATCTATGGGATTATCTTTAAGTCTAGTTTGAAGTTTAACCTGAAAACCGTCTCTCACTGAGCTGTTTGAAGATTTTTAACTTGGACCCTCCTCCTTGGAATGCTGCCCCTCTCAGGTTTGGGCTTAAAGTGGAGGTTAAGTTTGCAATGCACAAGGCAGTGATCTGTTTGACATTCTGTATTAGGCATCACTTGAGTATGAAGAACATCATGAACATTTTTCTGTTGCACTAAGATATAGTCAATGTGGAGCCAGTGCTTGGATTGAGGATGCATCCAGGTTGTCTTCAGGCTGTCTTTCTGCTGAAAGATAGTGTTAGTGATGGTGAGCTGATATTCTGCACAAAACTCTAGCAGAAGGTGTCCATTGTCATTGCAGTTTCCAACACCATGCTTGCCCAGGCTTCAGATTGCTTTCCCACTCTGGTGTTGAAGTCACCAAGGATTATGATCTTGTCATCTGCAGGAACCTTTTGGGTGAGGTGGCGCAGAATTGGGTGTAGAAGTTGTCTTTTTCCACTGGGTCAGCTTGGAGAGTTGGGGCATATACGCTGAAAAGAACAACATGTTGCTTGTTGTGTAGTGGGAGACATAAGGAGATAATGCGATTGGAATGACCTGTCAGCAAATTTTCAGGTTGGGAAGTGGTGGAGTTTTTAATCATGAAGCCAACTCCTGAAAGGTGACTTCTGATTTTGGGTTTGCCTGACCCATAGAGTGTGTAGCCGGCACCATGTTCTTTAAGGCTGCCTTCCTCATGGAGACGAACTTCACTGAGAGCAGCAATGTCGATGTTGAGTTATGAGAGTTCATGAACAATTAGAGCAGAACAACACTCAGGACATCCACTATCCGCAGTATCAAGCATGGTTCTGATGTTCCAAAATTTG
Organism: Pithys albifrons albifrons; assembly: GCF_047495875.1. NCBI lineage: Eukaryota > Metazoa > Chordata > Aves > Passeriformes > Thamnophilidae > Pithys > Pithys albifrons. Next base: position 47,509,748 of record NC_092459.1, on the reverse strand, counting down.
AGTGTCAGTTTGAACAGCCCTTTGGAGGCAGGCGTATGCCTTTGTAATAGGATGGTTGCTGGGGGGCTAGAGAGTCCAACCTGCCCATGGACACACTTTGTCTGGTCCTTCAACTGAGACCTGTCTGGCATGGAAGACCCTATTGGAGGCACATACCACCACCAGCATAGCACACAACCTCATGAGGGCACACAAGCTTCTCCTCTGCGACAAGGGCATGTCCATGGAGAAGATACATAACATCTTAACAATATGCAGTGCCAGCTGCGTGTTGTCATATTTTGGATCAAATGTAATGTAAACACTATTATGTAAATGCAATAGAAACACCAAATACTAGAGATAATGAAAATACCTAGAGGCAAAGGTTCTAAAGGTCGCAGGTTTGGCCTAGCTGTTACCAACCCTGGACTGGCCCCCCTTGCCCCTCCCAGAACTCTCCCAGCAAAAGACAGAAAAAAAAACTGAAAAGAAATGAACTCAAAAGACACTGAACTGAATAAAAAGAAGAAATTATATTTTCTAGCATTCACAACCACACTGGATACACAGTATGTAGGATCCCACCCCCAGGGGAAAGGGAAAAGGGAAAAGGGGACTGGTTAACCAGAAATTGGGAAGAAACAAAACCAAACCCCAAAACAAACACATGGAACAGACAAATACAGTTAAAAACCTCAAGGAAGGGGAACAAGCATGAAACAATCTCACCCAGGAGAGGAGAACCACCAACAACTGGAGGGATCAGACTCCAGCCCTTCCCACCAGCTACCCGGCCAAGGACAGGAAAACCCAAAACCACTCCCCCCCTGCTACGTGGTAAACATGCGTGGAATACTTGTAACTTCCTTAGATACAATGGTTACTGAGGAAGCAATGGGTCAAACCATTACAAAACACTATTATGTAAATGTAATAGAAACACCAAATACTAGAGATAATGAAAATACCTCAAGGCATTTTTTTAATCATATCAGAATTTTTGTTGTCTTGTTTTGTCTCTAGTAGTTAAACAAATCTTGTGCTTTTTCAGTTTTTTCTCTCAAAAGGCAAAATTAATGGTGGAAATAGACCCTACTGGTGGAGATGTATTTACATGCTTCTCCAGCTACAGGACATCACAAGGATGATGCTTCTTGGCCCACACTCTCACAGGCATGTAAGAGCATATCTAGGTGGTGCCTTCAGAACATTCCCATGGCCCAGTCCTTCTCCGTCTTCTGGGTTGGCTTTTATACTCTTTTCTCCTTTATTTTACAGGCAGTTGAACATATATAAAAGTAGTTGCAACAAAGATGTTGCACTCATGTTGTCTTCCTTTAGGGCAGTGGTCCATTCCTGTCTCTTAGGGAGTGCTTGTGATTGTTTTAGCCAATTTTTTCTCCAAAAGAATTTCAATAGGTTCACACATTTACTCCTAAAAAGGATGGCAAGATTACTCACTGCCATCAACATATTTTAACTCAAAACATGGCAGTAGTAATCCTGCTTTCTTAAGGGACTGATCTAACAGTTCTTAGATGAGTAACTCTTCCAAAATATCGGTCTGACTCATTAGTTTCTACCCACATAAACACCCTTCTAATTTCATTTAACTCAGTGGCATATTTGACTTCCTGTCCTAAACTATCAGACTGTGAGTTGTAAACAGTGGCAGGGTTTCCACCTAAGAAACTTCTGCAGTGGGTGATGTGTAGAGACAGTTTAGGCAGAGCATGCTGGAAGGCTTTGCAGTGCCAGAGGTAAGGTAGAATCAAGAAGAGGAGTCAAATTAACTTCAAAAGTCCTGCAAAATCTTTTTTACACAAAACATTAAAATAAGGTTGTCACCCATTGCAGACAGATAGTCATTCTGATTAAGGAGTATATTTTTCTCTTATTTTTACAATACAGTCAAGGCAGATATTTCATCCCCTTACACATTTGATTGCAGCCACTCTTTCTCTCTCTTTGTGCTTTGTTTCCTGGAGAGCGCTTCTCTCCCTGGACCACTGTCACAGGCCACTAGTCTGTGACAAAGCTCAGTCTCAATCTCCCACAAAACTGAAAAAGGGAAAGTCACAAAAGAGCCCTTTTTGCTTTCTTTTGAGTTCTGCCTTTTTCCCCACCCAGAGAAACAGGGGCTGTACACTGCACAGGGATAGCTTACAGGGAGGCATGTCAGCAGCAGGAGCTGGCAGCAAAGCCCCTGTTCATGGAGCACAGGCTGAATGTCTCACATCAGAGGTCCTGCTGCTGTCTCTGCCTTTGCCATTCCTTCCCCAGTCACCTTTGCCGACATTGCTGCCAGGTCTTCCCCTACCTGGACTGTTTTTTCAGTGATCCACATACTTTCTGAGAAATGTTAAGCATTTTTTTTCCTTCTTCACACTTACGAGAATGAATCAGAATTATGAGAATTGCTTTCAGTCAAGAAAGCAAGGCTCAAGAATCTACGTATTTTGCGATAATTCATTTAAACAGGAGTAACATTTTTGTTCTATTTTTAGAAATGTATAAATTATTTGAAATTATGTTTACAGGAATAATTTACTGAATATTACAAAATTTTAGGCAGCTATTTTTAGTGGATTAAGAGTTCAAAGGTACACTGATGTCACCATCAGAGCTTAAAGCTGGCTAAAGATAATTAATTACTACTAATGACATAACCTGAACTTTACAGAGCACTGTGATAGAGTAAAAAATCCAATTGAGAATCTGGTGCTGGGGTTGTAGCTCCCACTGACCTTCAAGTTCCTCAGAAACTATTGCTTAGTGATTGATAGTTTCAGTAGGCATAGTTAGATTGCTTCTTATACATCTGTTGATACAGAATTTCTCTGCAGTGAAGACACAGCCTAGACAAAGTCAGTTCTATGACCCAAAGAATCAGAGGCTTCCAAGCATCTTCATCTCCTCTCCTTTCTCCTGTGAACTATCCACTGATTCTTCACTGTTAGGGAGATAGAACTGAACAGTTAAGGTAGAATCCAGTTGTGAATGAGAATGACTTGAGTTTTAGGCATCTCTATAGTTTAGTTCTGCAAGTGGATTTGCTACACTTGCTCGGAACTGCCTCTCCCAGTGTGCCTGATCAGTAATACCAATCTCATGTTTGCATCCTGCCACATTCTCCTCCTGAGCTCTGCTGTGGAGCTCTTTCTGTCAAACATTTATAGAAAACATCCTCTAACAAGGAGAGATGGTCACAAGCTTCAAATGATATTTGCACATTTGTTCCCCTTTTCTCAATTCAGTATTATGTTGCAGCTGGAACAGACAACAAGGAAGCGGGTAGTGGGAAACTGAGGCAAACTTCCTTCTTTGATGGTCAGAGAGAGCATAGCATTGACATAAATTTAAATTATAAGATAGAATACCTTCTTCAGTTGGGTACTGCTGTTTGCCTTCCATACTCTTCATGACAATCATCTCAAGACTTCTGGCCTAGGACACCTCAGTGCATTTAAGCAGCTCAGTGTTGAAGATATTCATCTTGATATCACCTTCCTGCATAGGCATTTCCTTGTAACCAGAATGATAAAAATGCTTTATTGCTTCATTCAATGAAGGAGAGAGAAGGCAGGGAGCAGAATGGGAGAAAGACAAATTTTAATCCAATCGATGTGTTTGGCTGGGGAAAGCTGGAATTTCAAGTTCTATTCTGCAAACAAAGAATCTTCTCCAATGACTGTTTCATTCAAACTTCAAGGACAGCTAGACACAGACATAAAGTATATCTGTCTTTAATCAAGGTTTGATTATTATATTATAGTTTGATTATTACCAATCTAATTTCCTTATAAGCCACCACTAAAGTCTAAATAAAATATCTACCTATGTGATCTGTGTTTTGGAAGTTAGATTATGTTTAGAAGCTTCAAATGTGATTTGTTGTCTTGTTGTTCTTTGTATGTATTTACTTCTGTGCTACAATGTGTGAGGAAAAACACAATCAGGATGCACTATAATCTTAACCTAACCAAAACATTTTTCTTTTAATTAAGTTCTGTTATCACTCCAGTTCACATGGCAGACAATGCGGCTTCACTAACCCTTTTTTTCCTTCATAGTTTTACAGAGTCATCTGAAGTTAGTTCTGGAGTAGCTTCATTAAATCTAATTAAATTCTTCTAGTGGAAGTTATCCCTACCAATGGCAGCAAGGTTGGAACTAGATGAACTTTAAGGCTCCTTCCAACCCAAACCATTCTGTGATTCTATGATTCAATTAACTTCAGTATTGGTCTGGCCCAGTGTGTTTGTATGTTTCTATTTTGGAGTGATAAATTGTCCATAAGAAGCACAGTCTTTCACTTTGCATGTGGTTAATTTCACAAGAATGGGAACCATCATTTTTGAGGCTAAACATCTTTGAAATTATCCTGGGAATCATGCTGAGAATGAAAAATATTATGTATACATAGGATCAAAGGACCAACATAAAGCTATAGTTTAAAAAGTCAGCATTCCTGTGGTATTGAAAGGAATTAATCTGAGGAAATGTCAGAAATCATTCCTTTGAGAGGAGCAACACTGAGGAAATATATGCATGTCAAAAATGTGTAAATCCTTTACTATTGTCTATAACTGAATTAGGTTCCCAGTGAATGAAGGGAAGTAAGACTGTTTGGAAAAGAGAAGTCAATCATAGTAATCGATATAAGATCAAAGAGGGAATGTGACAAACTGTTGGAACTGTGGCCCTCCTTCACCTGAAAGTAACAGGACACTGATCATGTTCAAATAAAGTCATGAAAGAAAATTTCTACAGAATAACATCTGAGGCGTTTTCACAAGTACAAATCATAGAATTCCAACAATCATAGAATACCTCAAGTTGGAAGGGTTCACTAAGAATAATTGAGTTCAACTCTGCTTCTCACAGGACTACCTGCAACTAAACCATATGACCAAGAGCACTGTCCACACACACCTTGAACTCCAACAGGCTTGGTGCTGTGCTTGCTCTTGTGGGGAGCCTATTCCAGGAACTAACCACCCTAATGCACACCCGCACCATAGAGATGTACAAATACATCTTTGATATGGAATTCTCTTCGCTACTGGTGAGGGGAATGACATGAATTACCTCAACTCATACCAATTCCTTATGTAGTTTTCTTACCATAACAGGAAATTATATTTAGGAATCAGAACATACAATGAGATTCCTAATGACTAAATTCAATTCATAATTAAAATGTTTTAATGAGTGCTTCTGTTTACTGAATGAGCCATGAATTCCAGCTCTGTTCTCAACACTCTTTCAAATCAAGAAAATAAGGCACAGAGCTGTTAAGCCCCTATGTCTCCCACTGAACTACCACAATATAGGCCTTAGAACTTAGATACTGTAATAAACTCATCTTGAAATTAGCCTGCTCATGTGACAGCATTGTTTCACTTTGTAAAATTCTTCAAAATCCAAATGAAGGATAACAAATCTGAAAGTAATAGTGGGCAAGTTTATTTACTGGGAAGATGCAACACCTGTGTTTCTGAGGTACAAAATGCACTTACTGAAAATCTAAAACTAACAGAAGAAACAAGAGCAAAATATTCCTAAGCCTGAATGCTGAGACACTTTTCTAAAGAGAAAAAATAATGAATTAAACCCAGATGCCATAAACCATCTCCTACAGTAGCTTTCTGAATCAAGGCACTTTTTTTGGCTGAATGCAGTGTATTATCTTAGTTGAAAAGGTGAACAAAACATTTATTACAGAAAATTTTTTTTTTATTCTTTCCAAACAGCATTCTTTTATGATTCAGTTTTCCTGATATAAATGAGTTTGAAATCTCTTCTTTATATGTTCCCATTCCAGAAAAAATTGTCTGATCACAAAATAATTTAGGTCATAATTGACCTCTGGGAGCTACCTAGAATCATCTCCTGCATGAAGCAGAAGTGATTTCAAAGTTATGCCAGGGAGCTGAGGCCTTAGGTTAGGTCAACATATAATTGTTAGAAAAGACTATTGTTTTCTTTATTCAAATATTTTGGGTTGATATGGGATAAAAAGCTGTAGTGATAAGACAATCTGACTTAAATATCAGCCATAAAGGACAATTTTAGCTTGAAAAGGCTCAGTTGTCTATACAATGAAGGAATAAGATGTATTGTCTGTCTTGTGTTTCAGCATCTCCACCAGTTGCTCTGGGTCATCTTCTGAAGGAGACTCCCTCTGAGGTCCTAAAAACTTTCCTAGATTTGGGTTATCCTTTGATCTTCCATATTTGCAGAATGTTCTTCAAAACAAGCTTGCAGGAAAAATCTCATTTAATCATTCTCAGGTGTTTTATTGTATTTATCCTAATACAGGAGTGCTTGTATGACTTCACCACATGGGTTCATTTTATGCTTACTATGTAAATTAAGACATTTTGATTTTGAGCCAGGCAAGTCACGGTTTTTTTGTGTGTCACCATATATTTGTATGTGCTTCCAGAACTTACAGTGTAATCAGTTCCATTATTTATTTTGAAGTTCATTCTTCATTCATTTTTTTGAATCACTAAGAAAAAACAAAACCAAAATCCAACAAATTTTATAGACTCCTGTGAACATTTATCAAGAGAATTAAGTAAGACAGTGGTTTATCTCTGCCTTACAATCAGAGCTATATTCTCCAGTTTCTGTTCTTGGACAAATTCTGATTTCTGCAGAAAATCACATGGATTCTGCAAGAAATTTGCTTTCTTTACAAGACATGATGCCCCACAGCCTGATGCCCTTGAATTGAGACTGCCTCCACATTTATTGTATTTGCTATTGCTGTCTTTACAGTTTATTTATCCTTGCATTCAGTCTTTTCTGACCTTGCTTCCACTTTGTATCAGATACATCTCAGTCCTTTAACTGTTTGCAAGCACTTTAGTTTCCAGTTCCATTTCACTGAAAGCATTCACTCATATTTTTTAAAAATGAGGTCAATTTCTCTGTGACATTCCCTTTGACATTGCTGCTGCCCCAAAAATATCTCTAATTAAGCTTTCTGTTAACCATTTTATTCACACTGCTTAGTTCAATTGCTTAGATTTGCAATGTAATGGCCAACAATAGCAGCTTCCTGATTTCTGCTTTCAACAAAAATGTGTCTTTACTTTTTGATCTGCTATTTTCCTCCTTTCCTAGTACTGTGAACCACAGATGTGAAGTCTTTCTCAAAGTTTGCTGTTATCATTTCTGGCCAGGGGGATACTTCTTCAATCTTCTTGAATTCCTGGTTTGAGCAGTTGGTTTATGCTCCACATGATTTCTTCACTGTCCCTTGAATCAGGCTAAACTGCAGATATAATTTTTCTAGAGATTCTTAGTTATTGACTGCCATTCAAACTCAGACATCCATCCTAAAGACACTGAAACTTTCAGCTATGCCTTCTATTTGATTTCGCATAGATTCCATGTAAATTCTTTTTAGGTTATCTCACATGCTATTTAAGCTCTTTGTCTTCCCATAATACCTTACTTTTAATTGCATTGCTTGTATTCAATCTTATTTTATGTATTTCTCTTTTACTCTGTGACCAGTTCTTAAGTCTTCATAGAATAATATACTTTTATTGTCTCAAATTTTCTATACTTTGGTCTTTCCCAGAGTATGGCTCCTGTCAACAAAACACAGAACTTCTCTTTACCTTCTCTGGACTATTTGTGCCTGTTGTTTTTTTGTTTGCTACTTGATTAATGAATTCAACTGATTAAATAAGCTGAAAACAATTATTTTTACATCTTGACTTTCTTTGGCTGTCTTACATTTCATTGACATCCTGAATTACCAAAAAAATAGTAGATCCAGGGAAAAGGAAGTGGCAGAGAACAGTGGCAAATGTGTGAGTCTGCCTCTGTAAAATTGGGGAATCACTGGGAAGGATCAAATGTCCTCATGAAACTGCAACTTTCATAGCTTTATAAAGATAGGCACTCTGCCTAGGAAAACACAACAAGCTTTCCTGCTCTGTACCTTAATTTCTTCCTTCATAAAATTTATTACCTATTATCTAAGATTTCCAGATAGTCCCACTCATAACATGTTGTTATCTATGATGACCATTATATAGATCTTCAAATTTCTTTCAAACCTGTGCATTTGATTTTATGCACATTGTCCAAAATCTGTACTTCTTGATATTTCTTAACACAGTATTAGTGAACTTTAAATCTACAGCAGACTATCAAAAATCAATTTAATATTTGACAAGCTCTTCTCTTTGGAGCTTTTCCAGATCTGTTTTTCCTTCTTTAATTTAGTTTCTCATCTTTGGGTTAGGTCATTCCTTTCTTTCTGTGACTAAATATTCAAGAGGAGAATTAATAGTCCTTGGTATGTTGTTTTTCTTGACCATTTTGACTATATTCCATCTACTGTCACTGTATGAATCTCCCACCAATAAAACCTCTCTCTGAAGAATGACTGTGCTTTCATTTGTTTTGTTACTGTCTCATTAAATCACTCCATAATTATAATCTAAGAAACAAAAAGCTTTATTTTTATCCTTTTTTGCTGTCAATCTGATATCTTTTTTCCATGTAGTTGTCTTTCAAGCATTTTCAATTATTAAATCTTTTATCTCCACTACCATAACATATGAATACTGTCTTTCTGTTTTAAGAGTCTTTTGGCTCTTTTCTTTTGTTTGTTTAATCAAGTCTCTCAATAGAAAATGAACTTAAATTCTGAAGGTGTCTTTTATGCCTGTTCAGTCTCGGTCACTTTCCTACCCTATTGATCACATCACATTGTGAATGAAATTTATGGTCTCTTCATCAGCTCTCCTTATCTTAACTCTGATAGTCATCTCTCTGGTTTTAACACAATCTTTTAAAGTTTTGGTCTGCTCCACTAGCCTTTATTTTGGCTGTCTTTGATATCCCGTGTTATAATTGATTCATGCCTCTTTTGTGTCATTATTCATGTTGCAATTCTTGCTTTCTTGCACTTTCTTATTTGCTTTTGTGAAAGAGTGGCTGAAATCAGAGTTGGCTTTTGGTAGTCAGATGTTACTTCTATCTCTTAAATCAATAAATACACAGGGCTGATTGTAGTACTTTCATTATTTTCAGTGACTTTTCTTTAGTACTGTCAGATCTCCAGTCAGCTTGTTGACTCCACCTTCTGATCAATAAAATGTGCATCAAGGAAATTCTGGAATGTTACAGACATCTCTACCACACTCCACCACATTCCTCCCTCATAAGACTGTCAGAGATTTTTCCTGATGACTGTTCTCTTTAGATGTTTAATTTTCTTAGGCACCACAGCTATGATGAAAAAGGCTATTGCTAGGAGACAATTCTGTGTTTCTTGGCCATGCTCACCTGACATGTGCCAATAAGATTACCAAATGTTTTATTCCCTCATCATATGACAGGAGTCAGTATCCGTTTGAAACAAATGGCTACTAGCTGAATGTAGCTCTTGGCAACATTTTATTTTGTAAGTGGAAAACCATTCCTTTTTCTTTTGTTATTTATTGTAGTAACATAGAAGATGAAGGGGGTTTTATTTCCTCTTGACATCCATTGAAGTTTTATGGAAGTCATTGCAATTTAGTATTAATTAATATCCACTTATAACAAAATGTTGACAATAAAATTTCAAAATTGTCAATTTGACATTTAGCAACATAATTTAAGAGAGTAAGAGGAGCTTTCCAAACTATAGTTGAAAGTAAATTAACTGTGATATAAATGTTTATAACTTTAGTCACTTACTGAGTAGCTAAGATAGTTTGTTTTACAGCTGGAGACTTCCACATGGGTGATATGAGATACTTCCTCTGCAGTGACCTTGCCAGAGATTATATTTTGCCCCAAGTATTTCTGTTTAAAATGCTCATTATTTTATCTTACATAGTTCAAACTAAAATTCTGCATACCATGGCTAGTGTGCTTTAGTGATTTCTTATTTCAAATGCTTTAACAACAGGCTACTGCTTTAATTCATAGCCTTTGAAGGGTTTCAAACAAGAGGTTTGGGGAAACTGGAAATCATACTCAAGTAGGAGGTATCAACCTCCATCAGACTTTATGTTCCTTTATTAAGTCAAAAAGATTAACATAAAAGCTGTCATACTCTTAATTTACATGTTTAGCCAATGGCTGAATTAGTTGGTTTTTAATATACTCACAGAGAACCCTCTAGACTATTTCCTGAAGAATCTCTTGACATGGCATTTGCTTGAGCTGTGAAGAGCAATAAAGTTTCTTCAGAATTTCATTTTTTGGAGAAGGGATTTAATCCTTTCTACTGACTGTCCCCTAACACATTTGGGGAGACATGTCTGCCTCAGACGTTTGTCTTTTTACACCCCCATCAGTATTTGAAGAGGTATGAGACAATAATTTCTCTGTTAAGGCATATCCTGATGTCAGTAAACAAGAGAAGAATTCATAGTTACACTAAGTGATGAAGTGGGAAGCTGCCAATACCTGTTTGTGTTGCTTGTGTAAGGTCATTTTGAGGCAATATGTGTTGTACAGATGGGCAGTCATGAACTTCAATCTGGAAAGTATTGATATGTGTGCTTGCATCCATCATAGAGGGACTAATTAAACAAGTAGTAAAAAGTAACCTTTTTATTTCATTCTGGGCAACAAAAGGTGGAGGAAAGCTATATGTACTAAATGACAGGGAGATGAACTCCAAAATTTTCCTGTACATTACAAAAGTTTTGAGTTTCTGCTTTTCTTCCATTTAAGAAGAGCACATATATGCTACTGCTGTGATGATGATCTTTCAGGGTACAAGATGTGTTTTTTGACCAGCACCTGAGTACAGCTAAATGTGTTATCAGTAGACATTTACACAAGTCCAATCTGTATTTTAAAGAAAGCCTGAATAAAAGTAGTTAGTTAGCCATCTAGATCTCTCCTTCCCTCCCTCCTGCCCTCCCTTCCTGCCTGCCTTCCTGCCTGCCTTCCTGCCTGCCTTCCTGCTGCCTGCCTTCCTGCTGCCTTCCTGCCTGCCTGCCTTCCTGCTGCCTTCCTGCCTGCCTGCCTTCCTGCCTACCTGCCTTCCTTCCTGCCTGCCTGCCTTCCTGACTTGCTTTCTTGCTTTTCTTCCTCATTTGAAAACATTTTTCAAATTATAAAGTAAGAAAAAAATTAAAATAATTTTTTATCAGATAGCCTTTTCTGCAGCCCTCTGTCAATCAACACCCACTCCACCCTGCCCAGAGAAGGGAGCGTGACAAAAGCATGTCAGGTACTTCAGATCCTTCCATATGTGGCAGAGTTAATTAGCTCTTTTCTGTGAACTGCCTGTTTGTCCACGTGTAAGAAAACGACCCCTTATCAACAACTCATGGCCCTTTAGCAGTGGAATGTGCAAACGAACTCTGCAACAGGGGATTTATCTGGCAGTGCTACTTCCATGGAATGTTTCTTTTCTGCCTATAAAGCAGTTCCTCCCTCCCCACACCCTGCCATCCCTCAACTCGGTACATGTCTGTGTAGTCCCCTGAGTCTGTGATTTACTACCTCTTTTGGAAATAAGAAGACTAAAGCTATTTTCAAGTATAAAATTATATTAATGTCAGTTAGGAAATTATCTTTTTTTTACCAAATCTTCTTTTTGTTTTCCTCTGGTTTATGTGCAGATTTTCATAGACTTGCTGTTATAGGTAAGATACCTTCAGAACTTATATGATCAAAATTAAATGAGAATTTTTTTGCTGGGTTATGCAGTTCTGGTATCAAAAGGAAGTTACAACCCTCTTACTTCATGTCTGTCCAGGTAAGTCTCCAAGGCAGCCTGGTCACTGTGCCTGTCATTCTGTAGCTGACTATTAAGATATCAGTGGCATGAAAAGAATTTTATCAAAAAAATAGCAGATCTTTATATCACTAGGGGTATCTCTAAATAAGTCTACTCTGGTGGTCATTACACAGAAACATTATATGCAGAATGCTTCACCAATGATGAATTTGACTGTCCTCTGTGATGAAGTGGTATTTGTTTGCTTTGCAGAGACAGTGCCTGATAGACAAATATTTCTGTCATTGGCTGTATCAGATGATTTATCAGAACTATTTAAGTATCACTGAATAATTAAGGATAAGAATGCTGAAGGGTTAAAGAAAAGTTCCTGTGGAAATTAGAGAAGAGATGAACTATTTGTGATAGATGGAATGAGTCAAACTCTTTTTAATATAAAAGTTTTCATTATTGCTAAGAAAAGTGAATTTGTGGGTGACTCTCAAGAGAGAAGACCATCCTTGAACCTCTCGATATTTTTTTCTGTTTTCTCTTTTAGTTTCTTTGACTTTTCTCTTGAAATAATGTCATGTTACTTGTGTATAATGTGCATGTCAACCTCCAGCATTTGCAAGCCATTTATTGTGCTGCTGTTCAGTAGAATGGGCAGTTGCCCAGTATGTTTGCATAATGCTAGCAGTTCTGTATGAGGAAATGAGAGATTTTGCTTTCGTTACAAACTGACATTTGATATATGGTCCTTACATGTTTCATCTTGTTTTTTTCAGACATCCGTAAAGGGGTGCACACAAGCCATGCTTATGGCGTGTCTAAGAGCTTGCAGATGCACACTAGTCCATAGTCTGTGCTGATTAGTTCTTCTGCTCATGTCCTTAGGGGTGTTTCTCACACGGGGGTGTCAGGCAGCTCTCTCTGGCTAGCAGCTTCTTGTCAGATGCAGTTCAAGGCATTGACCACCAGCTGTGTACCTTGTATAGGAGCTGAAATGCCATCCCCAATAAAAGTATGTATCGTTAATTTTTTTCAAGCGAAATATTATTGATTTTAACTGTTTAGTTAATTGAATACTCTCTAGTATCTTCTCTATCTTTGAATGCTGACCTTGTCATCGTTTACTCCTGGCCTAATTTTTAAGTTATTCCTAACCCATTTAAATCTTGGTCATCCATGTAAAAATGTGACATTTGGAAGGCAGGAACTTCATTGTCATATGTGATTTGTGTAGGTGGACACTGACTCAGAGGCTCCAAGTTATGTTGTCCCTTGTACTTCCTCTGCCCTCATGCTCACTGGAAATGGGTAAAAAGTCATGAAATAGTATGAGAAATGTGACCATGAATCAAACCAAACAGTATTGACAGATGCTTTCTTCGGTGCAGTTTTCTCAAGTGGGAATGTCTAGTATCTTGTGATTGTGAGAGGTAAAGCTCATCTGTCCAACAATGTCCTAAATATTAATCAAAAGTTGCATATTTAATTTTTGATCATTTCATTAACATCTCTACCTAGTGTTATGACATCCTTATGCCAGATTTTTACACAAGACATAGAAAATGAGATATGACAGTAACATGTTTGGCATTCAGTGTACCAGACTTTCAGCGTGTATGGGATGAGAACTATTCAGCATGCCATGTGCCAAGTAGGCTCTTGGGGAGCTTCAGACCCATGGTGTGCTTGTTATAGGGCCAATCATTGCACACACAGTGAATCCAGCGTACCCTGGGAACTCTAGGCTTGTTCTGTGTGCACTGAAAGCTGATGTATCACTGTGCAGAAGGCATATCCAGAATCTCTGCTGTATAACCAGGAATCCTAGGCAAATATAGCAAAATCTTCCTGGCATAATTTCTAAACGTAAGAAAGAAAAAGGCAGGAAAAAACAATGACATAGTAGCCCTCATACTCAAAAGAGTTACCCAGCTCATCATGTAGAAGTACGCTTTTCCTGCATTCTGTATGACTCTTCGTTATGGGTCATTTTGCATCCTCCCTTGGGCAAGGACCATGTCTGTGTGTAAGGCTAAACTCTGAGCCTGTGTAGTTCCACCAGCATCAGAGGGGGGTAGGCTGGTATACCGCTGCTCCTGATTCGGCCCCATTCTCTGGCTTTTTATTAATTGATTGTTGCTGGGGTTTTTTTCCCCACTTTTTTTTAACAGTCGCAGAATAGTAAATGATAATAATAGATTGCTGCATGGATGGGTGTATCAGCATATGTTTATAGGGGGATGTGAGAGACTGAACCGTGGGACGACCTCCCTGACATTCTCTGAAGCCTTCTTTCTTTTCCCAGGCTTTTTGGGAGGGCATTTGTCTGAGGGGGGGGAATTCATTAGATATGCTGGAGAAGAGATTTCTTATGTTTGCTTGCAGATCTTTATAGCCTTCACGGAGTGGGATGCACAGTTCCCATAAATATGTGATAATGATCATTTGGAGTGTGAATGTTAATTTGTGTAATGGGTTCCCAAAATATGGGCCATGTGCCTGCTGAGTATGTCTTATTTTAAAATAAATGTGCATACATAATACACACACAGACACATGCTGCCTGCATATGTATCCATAATTTAAAATCTAAAATTATAATTTGTTTTTGAAGGAGAAAAGCAACAGCTCCCCCAGTATACCCATAACCGTTGAACAGGAGCCCAGCCGTCAGGATGGTTTTGTGAGCCCTGCTGGAGATCACAGTTCCACACGGACAGCTGCAGCTACAAAGCACCCCAGTGACCTAGATTCAGCTCTAGATTACTGTCTGCTTTGGCCTCTGCCTCCCATCGCTGCACCAGGAGTCTGATTTTGTTGCACAAGCTAACTTGCTTACTGCTCTGACCCATTTTACCATAGCAACTGGTTTGCTGTACCAGAGGCTAGAAAAAGCATACAGGCGACTTTTTCAGGATTCCAAGATTAAGTTCACTCTCTGCTCTTTTTTTTGTTTCTCCCCCCTTCTCCTCCCCAAGAATGTGCTTAGCAGACATGACGAAGAAGAGCTGATGCTTTCCAACAGCACTGGAAGCCGGGAAAAGATTTAGGCGAGGTATTACTTATGTACTTCTAATACATTGCTTATCCTGATGAATGTTTTTGGCTTATTTTTCTTTTCCTGGAAAAATTAACCAGATGCTTCCCTTGCCCAAATGTCTCATTCCAGTTTTTCTCTCATCCATCCCCAATGCCCTACTCCAATATCCTGCCCATTTTGCTGCCATAAGTATATTTCATCATGTCCTATGTTTTTGATTTTTTGATAACACATGACTAAGTGCATTCAGATGTTCAGAAATAAAGCTGCTTTCACTGTAGTATGCTAGCTGTTGTCCACACATTTGTGTGTTTACATGAGTATATGTGTTAGAAACAGGAGGAGGTGGTTTAGAGGCAGCTCCTCTCAGACATTAAATTAGTCTTTTATAGATGTGATAATCTGGGGTGCATCAGGCAAAACATCACCACCCAGCTGAGGGAGGGGATTGTCCTCCTCTGGTCTGCACTGGTGTGGCCTCACCTTGAATATTGTGTGCAGTTTTGGGTGCTGCAATATAGGAAAGATATTAAGCTACTAGAGAGCACCCAAAGGAGGGCAACAAAGATGGGGAAGGGCCTTGAGAGGAAGCCGTATGAGGAACGGCTGAGGTCACTTGGTCTGTTCAGTCTGGAGAAGACAAGACTGAGAGGAGACCTCACTGCAGCTACAACTTCCTCATGAGGGGAAGAGGAGGGGAGGAACTGATCTCCTCTTTGTGGTAACCAGAGACAGGATCCAAGGGAATGGCCTGAAGTTGTGTCAGGTGAGATTTGGGATGGATATTAGAAAAAGATTATTCACCCAGAGGATGGCTGGGCACTGGAAGAGTCTCCCCAAGGAAGTGGTCACACTACCAAGACTACCAGAGTGCGAGAAGCACAATGCTCTCAGGGACATAGTGTGACTCTTGGGGTTGTCCCATGCAGGGCTAAGGGTTGAACTCAATGATCCTCGTGGGTACCTTCCAACTCAGAATATTCTGTCATCTAGTGATTCTGATTATGACTGAGAAAAAAATAGAAGATAACCCAAACCACTATGAATAATGGTGGTGAGATTTGAGAAAATCAACTGTTAATGATTTTTCAAGGCTTTGTCCTTTTTTTTTTTTATGTTGTTGAGGAAACACTTCATGTTTCCTAAGCTTGAGGATGTGCTTGTAGATGTAGGAATATGCAATAATGCGCGAAATCACAAGAAAGTTAGAAGTGTTATGAAAGAAATTGGCTTTTCCCTCCATGTTTCACTTATTTTTAAAATGCCATTAAGCACCTGAGCATTTTTACTAGTCACCCAGAGGAACTGTGTTCAACACCTCTCAAGCCCATCTGTGACTGTTCCTGCCCTCATGGATGCTGGGAAAGGCACAGACAGGCTTTTAAGCTGACAGACATCAGAGATGCATTTCATTTTGCAAAATAATTTGGGAATTTGTTTTGCCACTCACACAGAGAGTCCCTGATAATGACAAGTCACAAAATTCTTGAGTTTGCTTTTGGCTTGGCTTTGGGTTAGGTTTATTTCTGCTGTAGACAGAAATAAACAACAGCTGGATGCGCTGTTTCATTTATCTGTAGTTTCGAAAAACTGGTATGTGGATTTGTGTTTTGGTAATCAACATTCGTATTGTATAAGCCTCAAATTCCATATCTCTCCTAGCTGGCTGGTAAAACAAGGTACGAAAGTGGTGCTATGTAAGACTCTCAAAATACAGTGCAAGGTGCCAAAATAAAATTGAAAAATGCATGTCTCAACATTCTTCCTTCAGAAGAACTGCCCTTATCTCCAGGAACGTAGATATTTGAGCTGTTTGAGCTGAGCACCTTTTCTCATATAAGGGTAAGGTTTCTTATACAGCTGATGGCCAATGCCTTGAACTGCATCTGACAAGAAGCTGGTAGTCAGAGGGAGCCATTTGACCCATGGTGTAAGAAACGTGTCCAAGGATGTTGGCAGAAGACCAAATCAGCACAGACTAAGGAATAGTGTGTGTTTATGAGGTCTTAGATATGCCATAAACCCCATGCTTGTGTGCATGCCTCTACTCCACTGTGAATGGAAAGCAGTGCAGCAGTCCTGCCAATGCAGCCTTGCCAGTGAGTTATAACATCCTACCTGGTCTTCCCTCAGAGCAGTGTGTTGTCCCATACCCTCAGAATGGGACAGAAGTTTTTTCTGTGTAAATACATTTCTGAAGAGGTTTCAAATTTTAATAGCAAGCAGGTTGTGCCTGAGAAAACCCCTCCGGAGAGGGGAGAGAGGCAAAGAAGAATGCATCAAGGTCTATTACGTTCAGAAAGTTGCAGACTCCTTGTCAAAAGATTTTTAATAAATCACATCACTGGTGTCTTTTAGCCCTGTAAAAACATCCAACCACCTCATATCTTATACTTTTTTGACAATCCCTCCCCAGAGAAAACAAAAAATAAGTTTAAAAAAATCTTACTCACCTCAGCATCTGGATATTTGGCATGATTTCCACTCCTTTGGACTGAAAGTCATCTAATAGTCCTTATGTAGGGGATGCAGATCTGTCTTTTGGTGCAGACAGGTCTGATAGCTGCCAGGGCTAGCAAACAGTTGTTGTTGGAGAGCAATCCTATCATTTATGCCTAAACTGGAGCTACACGTTCCTCCTCTCCCATACCCATTGACAGACCTCACTGTGTCCAGCTCTGCCACAATACGTAGCTTCTCAAAGGTTTCAGAGACCAAAAAACCAGTATTTATCTTGATGAATTCTATTTTCTAAACATTGGGCCTGAGCATACTTTCCTGGGCTTCTTGAAGGATTAAAAAGCTGTTATGTGTAAAGTGAGAGATAGTCTTTCTCATACATCCACTGCCATATGCCCTTTAGTTACTTCATAGACTGCACAGGATTTATTAACTAGTCTTGTGGATGGACTTACCTCAGTGAACTAATCGTTTCTTTACTGCTTCCTCAGGCCCTAGTGTTCTTAATCATGGAAACTTTTAGACTGCTTACAAGATGAAGAACCATCAAAAGTGCAATTTTCCAAATGTGAGTTTTAAAGAAAGAAAAAGTATATAGCCTGAGTCAAATTTCAATCTTCCTTAGCATTGTAGGTTTTGTCACTGTGCAGCACCTTGAAAACCACTCAAAAATCAGAGTTCTACAGGCCTAAGTGTTGTCTTTTCTATCATTTCTCAGTTAACGTGGTTACCAGCTGACCAAAGGGGTATTCCATACCATATGACATTGTACTCAGTACATAAAGTAGGGGAAATAAGGAGGAAGGGGAGAATAGAGTGATGGTGTTTTTCTTCCTAAGTAACTGTTACATATGATGGGGCCCTGCTCTCCTGGAGATGGCTGAACATCTGCCTGCCCATGGGAAGCAGTGAATTAATTCCTTGTTTTGCTTTGCTTGTGTATGCAGCTTTTGTTTTCCCTATTAAACTGCCTTTATCTCAACACATGAATTTTCTGGCTTTTAACCTTCTGATTTGCTCCCCAGTCCTGCTGCTGGGTGAGAGAGCAAGTGGCTGCACGGTACTTGGTTGCTGGCTGGGGTTAAACCACAACAATCATAAACTACAGATGCTAATTTATGGATCCTAATTTTAGTGTTTTCACACACCACAGACAATGGCTGCAACCTGCATGCCCCAGTACACAACACCTTTGATCTGGCACAGTCTTTTAATTAAACCTCCCTCTTCCTACTCATCATTCCAGCACATCTTTAGAAGCCAGTGTGTTTAACTTACTATTTTGCATGTTACTAAAGCATCTAGAGTTACTAGATAATGTTCAAGAATATACAAATTAAGTTTTGTATTTCTCTGTCATGATGAAAGATAGTCAGTTCTTTTGGTTTATTCCATTTGTTGTGTTGTTTTTTTCTAAATTCACAGCTACAGATAAGCAAATGGAAGCTAGAAACAGAATGGAAATTGTTTAGTTAATTAGAAATATTCAGAAAGCACTAGAGAGCTGTGGAAAGAGATGAAAATATAAAGGAGAACGTTGCAAGCAGAAGTAATGAAGCTGGCAAAAGAAAACTTGTGAGAAAGATGGGAGGGGTTCAAAATACAGGTCTCAAGAGCATGAGTAGGAAGTTCCTCAGCTGGGAAAAGTGAAGCCAGATTTGGAAAACAGCACTAGTGTCCAGTGTTTATGAAGATGTACAGCTGCTTCTGCTTTGGATGAAACTTTTATGCAGCTCCTGGCTCTGCTTAGGAATGTCATCTGCCTCTGGGGTCGTATGGTACACATCAGTGTTGGAAAGAGATAGAGCAATAGCAAGCCTTTAATTCCATCCCAAACTGTGCTGTCATACAGGATGAAGAGAAACATTTTGTGTTTGAACAATAATTTAAACTATGTATTTTTATATTGCAGTTTAATCAGTGAAAGATTCATGGTTTATTTCTGTTCATACCCACTCACCTTTCCAAAAGTCATTTTATGATAGGTAGGACTGTAATCAGGGACATTTAAAATCACATAGATATAATACTTCTCTTGGTTAATATTAATTCAGCAGGAACCTAAAACAAACAAACAAACAAATAGTGAGAAGAGGTGAGAGATGGAGATTGTGACACACTGTTTTTTCCCCACCTTTGAGCTACTGATGGCAGTGATTGATTCTGCTTTACTTATAAGGCAGAAGTGCACATCTCCTTTGAGCAGCTTTTGGTCTATGCAGGCACTTCAGCAATTTTTGGATTAAATCTCAGTAGCACATTCCTCTTTTTAAGTCTCTCTGTTCTTCATGTAATAGGTGCAACAACAAGGGTACTTTGAGTGCCACAAGACATAGAATAAAAGACGGATCGACTGGGCTTTGTAAAAGCAAGGATAGGGAATACAGAAGATAACTGAAGTGAAAAGAATGGCAATACCAAACCAGGCTTTGTGGAGTAGAATGAAAAGAAGCAAAGATTTTTTTTTCCTGGGGTCCTGTTGGAGTTGATGAAGGAAATGCAAATGAATGTAAGAGTTCAAGAATCTCTACTCACTGATTAGCCCTTTGTGGGATGCATACTTTTCCAGATTCAACACCATTGAGCGTACTACTAAATACTGAATATCTGTGAAAAATGAGTCTTGACATTCGACTAGAAAGAAGACTCCCATTTTCCCAGAGTTGCACCATCATATTCATAGGATTGTAAACTACCAACATAATGGACTTTACAGTTTACCTTTTATGTTGAAGGAAATTATCTATGGTCAAATGAATGCTTCTGGTTTTACAGGCGAAGGACATGATACTATTTAAAGCTTTTCAGATCTTGTGATATGACCCATGTATACAAGTTTTTCTAGTGAAACAGCAAAGATATAGATAGTTTTAATAGTTATAACTTTTAATAATTCTATACAGGCACCATGATAAATGGTCTGATCAAATAAGACCAATATTGGAGATATTAGACCCTTGTACATCAGATGGAGCTGTGCTAACAGAAGAGTGAAAAAAAATCAGTGTTATAGTTCAGTATAGTGCTTTCTAATAGCAGAAATATTTGAGGGAAAAATAAAATATTAATATGTGACAGAAATACAAGAACATAAACATGCAAATTATTTTCATATTCCTACAGTGAAAGATATGTTTTACGATAATATTATTTAACTGCTATGGGCATATTTCTGCATCACACCATCTTTAGAGTTTCTAAACTCAAGCATATATAATTGTGGTGCTTAAAAGTGCATGAAGCTGTTCACTAATAAGTAGACATTTAGCTTTTGATAAAGCTTATGTTCGTATTACCAAGTGTACAGTCCTGTCAAAATGGGTGTGTGGAATGAAGAGGAAGCTGAACACCAAGTGTTGGTACCACACATTTTTGCAGTGGGAGTGACTTTGAATTAGCTCTGTCGAGTCCTATGGATGAATTTCAATTATAATTTAGAAAGCAAGAGAGGAAATCCTGAAGAAAACCTTTTGTCCTAGCTTCATACAAAACTAAATCTAATTCAGATACTCTAAGACTGCTGTGATACAAACAAAACTGTTCACTGTAACTCAGGATGAACAGATGCCTTTAAAAATGCACTAACATGTTAATGTAGATTCATCCTATTTTACTAAGCATCAGAAAATTTGTTTCACATGACACAAGAGGCTGAGAAGTTCAGTTTTTGTCCATTATTCTTGAAGCTCAGATAAGAAAATTCCATCCCACTGGAGGTGTAATAAAGCTATCATATATACAGAGCACGTATGACGAGCTCCAGATAATAGTATTGATGACTGTAGTCTGAGCAAGCTAAGCATGCCTTCTAAAGGTGAAGATGTGCCATGCTCTGAATAATCTGATCTCATTTACAGTGTTCTGGTATGTTCTTCAAAGTAATTACTCTGAGGTTAGAGATCTGGTCTCTAGAGATGACTGCAGTTGAATGCTATTTGGTTGCCAGTGAGCTATCTTTTTAAAGTCTACTTAGCACAGAAAAGAGTATAAAAGGATAATTTTTTTTTTGTCCACTTCATGGATAAGAAATCACAGAATAATTTTTGTTTGAATGGATGTCAGAAGGCCTTCTGGACTAGACCTGGTCCAAAGCAAGACTAATTTCAAGTGTCTTCCATGAAAACTAACACTTGCAATCATTGAGCTTCAGCCAGTTTAATGAAATATTTTCCCATTTGCGTGTATTTACTGAACACTGTATAGCAGATGACCACCTTCATATCCACTTGTCAACCTGGCCTCTGAGCCTAACTCATAAGGTTGCCACGTATCCCTTAGCCATTCCCTAAAGTTTTGTCTTCTCAGATAATTTCTCTGTTCCTGTTTCCTGTTTTCACAGTGTCATTTTATGTTTCTTATAAAACATTTTTTCTCCAGCTCTTTACAACTGCAGGTATAGGCAATGATAGTTTAACCAAAGAGTTTCTGGTTTTGGGTGCTAGACACGCACACAGGCCAAGTCATTACTCCCTTTTTCTGTCATGCTCAGAGTAATACACAGGCAAGATAATGAAATTGTAAGCAGAGAAGAAGAAAAGAAATCAGAAAATACAAAATCCTGATGTGTACATAATTTGAATGTAATGTAACTTTTAATTTTTTTCCAGTATTAAAGTTTATTTGTTTGGTGCTCTATACTTGGAGTATTATTTGAAATAGCATGAAAGGAATGCAACAGAGGCATAAAATGTGACTGCACTAGAAGAAAAGGTGATTTAGTAAAGTTTGGGAAATAAGATTATGCATTTTGGCTGCCTCTTTGAAGAAAATTTCAGGGAGATTAAATGTATGTTGAATATGGAACATCTATATGTTATTAAACAGCTGTTCATCAGAGTATTTCTGTCAGAAAAGTGAGAATTTTCTTAATGATTTTAACGTATGCCAAATTTTCATCAGCATTCCCTGGGCAGACAGTAGGGAAAGGGTTGCAAAAGTAGTTTTATATGCTCCTTTCTGAGGAGGGGAGGAGAGCATGTTACATCTATGCTCTATACACATGACAGCACCAAATGTGTTCAAAACAAGTTTCAG
Organism: Pithys albifrons albifrons; assembly: GCF_047495875.1. Classification (NCBI taxonomy): domain Eukaryota; kingdom Metazoa; phylum Chordata; class Aves; order Passeriformes; family Thamnophilidae; genus Pithys; species Pithys albifrons. Next base: position 47,487,519 of record NC_092459.1, on the reverse strand, counting down.
GGATATGGGGAACCATTCTAGTTTCCTTGTGAAAAATCCTGACCTTCCTGAAGTTAATAGACTTCAATGAATTAGAAATTCAGTCATTTACATGATGATGCAACGGGGTGTCTAGATTATGTTTGTGGAGATATTCTTATATGTCATGACTGGTGTTTCAAAACAAAGCTTCTGCTTCATATCAAAGCTCTGAGATTAAAAAATTTGTCCTCTTTACCTATTTTTATGCTGACAAAATTACTTCTGTACCTCCATTAATTGGAGTGTGATTTCTCCAGCATAATATCTGTGTAAATGGAGTTGGGCTTCATTGTTTAAACAGTTATATGGAAAAATATGTCTTTTCCAGGTGTCTTATCCCCAATAACAAATGTTTCTTTTATTTACACCAAATTAGCAGTCCTGTAATAAGAAGCATGTATATCAAGAACTATGTGTTTCTTCTTCAGATTTCAGTAGTTCTTCACCTCTTTTTTCTTTTTTTTTTTTTTTTTTTTTGAAGCCGGACTCTGGGAACTGGGCATGGAAATCTTCAAGTCAAACACATGCTAAAACTGGACAGTCTGCATAACAAATTAGGCAAGAAAAATACATTACTATCCCTTGAGTTAAGAGGCAATTAAAACCACTTTTGTGGATAAATAGCCTGTAATTCTAATGGCATTAGGAAGAAGAACCGGTAAAGAGTTTATGTAGTTAGAAATAGGAATCAAGTCATCTCTAAGGAGAAAAATGCGAGGAGCTGAAAACAACTTCTACCTCGGCAACCATTTTACTTTCAGAGATTTTTTTTCCTTTTACATGAAAACTGAGAAGTGTTCATGGCTTTAGCAACAGGCTTTTGGTTGTGTGGTGGTGTGGCTTTTTTTTTTTTTTAGGGGTGTGTGTGTGAGGCTTTTCATATGATAATGACAGATACTATGGCAACCATTGAAAACGAAGGCCTGGAAACAAAAGCTGCAGCAGCAGAGGATCAGTACATATTCACTGTGTCTGCAGGAATAACGGCAGAGACTCCCTCTTCAGAAAAGGTATCTGATGGCAGCCTGTCAAAGGAAGGGCTTTGTTTTAACTCAGGCAGAGTTAACTCACTCTACCGTCAGTGCCAGGATTTCATTACTCCAATTCTCCAGTTTTCACTCTAGGTTTCTTTTCCACACAAAACCATATCTACCGTAGATGTGCAGCTACAAAGTGATTAATGCTGGTCTGATAAAACTTCGGGATGAACAACAGAAATGGGAAACGGAAAAGAACAGGTTTAGCAGCCAAAAGCTGGTAACTTACTCATGACTGGTTACAGTCTCAGAAAGACTTCACATATAAATAAAGTAAGCAGAATTAGGCCTATTAGGACTGATGTCATATGAAATCAATGTTTAATTGCAGACTATGTGTCTTATCTGTTGGTCCAAGAAAGGGTTTGTCATCTGAGCAAATGGAGATATGAAATACCAAGCCCAGCTGTTTGCAGAACAGCAAATTTCTATTTTGGAGATTGTGCTTTCCCACAAAGATGAAGCATCAAACTCTAGAGTCATGTAAAATGATAATGCCAGACATGTAATAGCCCATAGAAGAGGCTAGTGTATTTCTTGGTATTGACTGCAGGAGAAATGTAAAGTCTATCCAAACCTGGCTTTGAAATGAAGCAAAACAGAAATCTTTAAATTTAGAGGTGACACAAAGTACAAAACTTTAAGAGGAAATTAAAAGAGCAACCTTTCTATTTGTTCTGTAATGCCACTGTTTTTGTACTAGTTCATTTAGAAACCATAACAATGCAGTGATACACTGAGTGGGTGGTTACAGGTCGTCTTTCTATTCTTGTTTCTAAAGATTTGCTTTTCTCCTAAGCATATCACAGATTTTTAACAACATATTTTATTTTAAAAAAATCTAATAAACTTTAGAAAAAAATTATAAAGGGGAAAAATCTTGCTAATGAACATAATGATATATATTCTCTGCTTGAAATAATCCTATGACTTCATCAGCATGAGTTTCAAACAAAATGATGTATTACCAGAACAGAACTAGGAAAAAAACCCCGCCCTCTGAGACAACTAAGAGTAACAATATCTATGAGATTTAAAATGATATGCCAGTTGTTGAAAAACACTGGTGTAAGTAATTTTCCTAAGTCACTATTTTTGCAGATCTCAGTTTAACTGCTATATTTATAAATAAATAGATAAACTCTCAATGAATGAGTTCCAGGCTTCTAAATCAAGGCCAGTGTAGCATTAGGTTCAGATTCATTGATAAATTCTTTTGAAAACATCAAGATCACTGTGCTGGTTTAAAGGTAAACTGGCAGGAGAAACGAACCCAACACAAAAGAGATTATCAGTCAGAGTTAACAATTTAATAAAAAATATTAAGTAAATGCAATGATACAAAGAGAAATTGGTTTTAACCCACAAACCCCAGAATTATAACCCAGCACCCTGGGGCACAAACACAAAGGGGTTTGTTAGCCCCTGTGCTGAACCCCACGTGGTTCCCCCAAGTCCAAAGTAAAAGAAAGTGAGAAACCCATTGGTGCAGATGGTAGTCACAGTCTGGTCGAGAGTGGTGGTCTCCTTCTGTCGAGGTTCTGGTCCTCCTCTGGATCCGATGAGTGGTTCCCCAAGTCCCAAAACCCCCAAGAATGTATCCCCTCAGGTCCAGGTGGGACTGCCCAGTACCTCCCTCAGGGCGGGGAATTACACAATGAGTGATCTCACTCTGTGAGTCATGGGGTATTCGGAATCATTGATGGCCCATTAGCAAACATTACACCTCAGGCTGGGTGTGGAGGTGCTAATGACTTGCTGTAAGGGAGTTATCACAGCTCTTATCTCACAGGTGTCTTTCACACCTAGTTCACAGCCTGAGGGACAAGGTGTGCCCTGAGCAGCTACTGCAAATGGTCCATTGTTAATAGTTCATGGAAAATGAATAGAGGGTGTAGAATACATAGCTTTGGTCACACCCACACAGTGATAAACTGGTCCCACCTGCTGAACTAGGACACTCACCTATGCAGGGTCTAGGCTAAAAGAGAAGAGTTGAAAAGGAAGGCTGAAATTATAAAAAACAGTTTTGTGAGTAACAAGGTTCCATTACCAAGAAAGGATGATTCACAATGTAGATTTATTTCTCAGATTTAACCAGTTTATTTAAATATTTATTGTCCTGATACTGATATGCTCTTAAGCTTTCATATGAGTCGTGTAAATAGGTGCCAACATATATTCTTCTGCTTTTGTTTGTGTGATTGTGTCTTTTTTGTTCTGGATGCAAGTTCTTTCCAGTCTGTTAGCCCTTCATGGAAAGTTGATCACATAGTACTCTAAAAGCACAAGGTCCACAGCTTCCACAACTCAGCCATCCTTGCATGCATTGGTACCCTGAGCTCACCCTTTCCAATATCTCCTTTCCACTCAAGTTGTCTTTTGTTTTGCCAAGTAGTGGAAGCAAACAAACGTGATGAGGGAGCTGGCAAAAGAGCTCGACAAGGCACTCTTCATCATTTACCAACACTACTGGCTCACTGGGGAGGTCCCAGATCACTGGAAGTTGGCAAATGTCACACCAATCCACAAAAAGGGTCAGAAGGGTGACCTGGGAAACTACAGATCTGTCAGCCTGACCTCGCTGCCTGGTAAGGTTATGGAGCAGATCATCCTAAGTGCAATCACTTGTCACCTACAGGATGGACAAGCATGGGTTTAGGAGGGGCAGGTTCTGTCTGACCAACCTGATCGCCTTTTATGATCAGATAACCCGCCTGGTAGAGGAGCAGATGGCTGTGGATGTGGTCTACCTGGACTTCAGCAAAGCCTTTAACACTGTCACCCATAGCATTCTTCTGGAAAAGCTGGCAGCCCATGGTCTCTGCTGGGTTAGGAGCTGGCTGGATGGAGGGCCCAGAGAGTGCTGGTGAATGGAGCTGAATCCAGCTGATGGCCTGTCACTAGTTGTGTCCCGCAGAGGTCAGTGTTGGGCCCAGTCCTGTTTAATATCTTTATTGATGATTTAGATGAGGGGATTGAGTCCATCATCAGCAAATTTGCAGATGACACTAAATTGAGGGGAAGCGTCAATCAGCTGGAAGGCAGGAGGGCTCTGCAGAGGGACCTGAACAGACTGGAGAGTTGGGCTGATTCCAGCGGAATGAGGTTTAACAAGGCCCAGTGCCGGGTCCTGCACTTTGGCCACAAAAACTCCATGCAGTAATACAGGGTGGGCACAGAGTGACTGGAGAGCAGCCAGGCAGAAAGGAACCTGAGAGTCTGGATTGACAGGAGGCTGAACATGAGCCAGCAGTGTTCACAGCTTGCCAAGAAGGCCAATGACATCCTGGCCTGTATCAGGAACAGTGCGGTCAGCAGGATGATGGAAGTGATTCTTCCCCTGTACTCAGCACTGGTGAGGCCACACCTTGAGTATTGTGTTCAGTTCTGGGCCCCTCAGTTCAGGAAGGATGTCGAGGTCCTGGAGCGGGTCCAGAGAAGAGCAACAAGGCTGGTGAAGGGACTTGAACACAAGCACTGTGGGGAGAGGCTACGGGAACTGGGGCTGTTCAGCCTGGAAAAGAGGAGGCTCAGGGGTATGCAGTGTTGGGAGATAGGAGAGATGGTCCCTCCAGGTCCTCCGAGCTGGGGGCAGAAGGGAGAGATGGTCACTCAGAGGAGAACTGTGGCAAGGACTAGTTTGTTGCAAAACCACAGGCTTTTATAGGGTTCTGATGGGATGGTGCTGGAATTGGCATTGGATTAGGTAAAGGCTCTGGAATGGGAAGTGACTTCCATGCTTGGCTAGCCAATAGGAAAATGGAGGGACCAGACCCAATAGAAACCTAGGGATTGGGAGTAGATGGGTGTGATAACCAATGGGGTTAGGACGGGGGGGGGGGGGGGAACCGGCAGGAGTGGTGGCAACACTGCTACAGAGTTCACTGGCTACATGAGGCAGAGTGGTCCTGAAGACGATGCCACCCTGGTTTGGATTGGCAGGGGCAAGCATGAGCTCATCCCAGACTGGTAGGGGCAAACCCTGGCAAGTTCCAGCTGCCGCCGTCTCGACAGTGAGGGGTGGAGGGGAGGGGGCAGGGAACACTCCTGGACGGGGCCAGCCCGGCCTGGGGACAGACAATGCCTAATCAACGTGGTGACTCATTGGGAAACAATGCCTCTGGGAAGACAGGGGATGGGTGGCACCCTGCAGGGGGAATACAGAAACTTTCTGAACTAAACACCGTACAGATAAAAAAAACCCTTTAAAACTCCGACCACCAAAGTCTTATATATGTAGCTGGTTGGGTCTGCGCTGTTTGCAGCACTGTCCTCCTTGTTGGCCTTGTTGGTCTATATCAGAGCTTGTTCTTTCCCTATTTTATAGTCTGGTCTGTTTCCCACACAGGAGAGACCTTATGGCTCTGCACAGCTACCACAAAGGAGGTTGTAGCCACGTGGAGGTTGGTGTCTTCTCCCAAGTAACTATCAGTATGACAAGAGGACATGGTTTTAAGCTTTGCTGGGGGAAGTTTAGGTTGGATATTAGGACGAAATTCTTTACAGTGTGGGTGATCAGGCATTGGAATGGGCTACCCAGAGAGGTGGTGGGTTAAAAATCCGGAGGTTTTTAAGATGAGATTGAATGTGGCATTTAGTGCCATGGTCTGGTAACCGCAGTGGTATCGGATCAAGGGTTGGCCTTGATGATCTCAAAGGTCTTTTCCAAACTGTCTGATTTTATGAGACTAAGAAAGTGTATGTTTTATAAAATTTACAGAATAATTTCTAATTCTGTTTTTTAAGACAAAAAAAGTGTACATTTAATCAAACCATAAAACTTCACAAATTTTCCTGAGCAATTTTTCTGCTCATTATCAAGCTACCTTTGAACTTAAGAAAATCCTCTTTAGCTGTTCACTCTTCCACTTTCTGCACTGGGCTTCTTCAGGCTCCAAATTCTTTCTCTTTTCCTGACCTTTCTCTTTGAGTCCCTCTGCAATCTCTTATTAATGACAGGGGATCTGAAGATATTGAAGAATTCAATGTAAAAGATTTACAGCAGAAGTAAACTGGAGATTCAAAAAACATTGAGGCTGGTGACTAAATGTAAAATATTTAGGTTTTTTCCTTCAAGGAAGTCAACATTTGAACGTCAGCTTGTGGAAATTCCACTTTTTCTCTCTTCCTTTTCTCTTGTCAGTGGATTACCCTAAAAAACCTTTCTGAAACACAAAAGCAGAAATGATGAGTGAGGATTTGTGAAGAATTCTGAATAAATATGCAAAGAAAAAAAAAGTTGCTCATTTGTTAGAAAACAGTATAATATGTATTCCTTTGCCTGTAATTCCCCACTAGATTTGGACTTAAAACACTTAGTTAAACTACTAAGTTAAAGCACAATGTCCAAACTATTTCACTGCTATTTAATAGATTACTGCTCCTCCATCAGCAACAGCAGATGTGGGCACTGTCATGTCACCAAACATTTTAGTTTCAGACTTTCACTTTAGTCCATGGGAGCAGATTACATTTCTGCTGGGTTAAATGGATCTTATGAAACAATGTGGACTTGATATAGTTTCCAAGAAAGTGTGATGGATATGGTAAAACCAGTCATGCCATTTCTGGTCTGTGGTAACTGGATATGAATGTAAAAGTCTCAGTTCAAGTCCCTGGACAAAGAAAGGTACCTACTGTCACTGGGAATGCTAAAGGTTGCAGAGAATTATATCCTTTTTAGATACTATTTCTTGGTCCAAAAGCATATGGTTTCTTTTCAGGTTGTATGCAACTTCTAGCATTCTATCTTTGAAACAGCATAGTGAGTGTCAGAAAGAACTAGATGATTTACTTTTCAATACCTTCTATTAAAACAGATCAAAGACTGTCAAAGAACATTCCTGGGCACTGCAATTCAGTCCTCTGTACTGCTAAAATCTTGCCACAGCCCAAGGCATGGTTTTGCCTCACACTTGCTAACATTCCTGAAATAAAACTTGGACATAATTTGGCAATTAGTAGTAGCTGGAAGCGATTCCAATAAGTGTTTGGATGGCACCATTTTATTTTGGTGGGTAAGAGAGTTTCACACTGTGGATGCACACTGCTCTATGCTATCTGGCCTCAGTACCAGAAATTGTCCTTGACTTTTTAATTGACTTGTATACATGTTTCCAAATCCTAGTACTGCAGTCAGTCTCAAATGCTCTGAACAAGTTTGGCCCGGCAGAATAAGCTGACTCTATGCTGATTTGTACCATGTGGTTATGATGTTTTTGATGTGGTGTAAGTCCTAAAGCCAGACTGACTCTATGATTGAACCACATTCAGATTACTCTAAGAATAGAGTTTTCCACCAAGTGTGGAAATGCTTTCGGCATTTCAAAACAGCAACTGTGTCTGAGGTGATAAAATTGCACTGAATCAGCTAATATGATGTAGGTATACTTTTAGTGGAACCAGAACCACTGGAGTATACAAACACTTCTGTTTTGCTTGTAATGTCGTTTTCACTTAATGGAGATCAATTTCTTATTGCATTCAGTCAGCTAAATTACTTATAAATGCTCTCATACATTTTTGTTATGTGTTTGATATGTTAATTCTTTAACTGGAGATCAGGCCAATTTGAACATGAACACTGGTTTGTATAGCTTTAGTAAGGACTGAAACTAGACAAAGTGTCTGGTGGTTTTCCTTTCTGTTTTTTAAAGATCATTGGTATATACATATAATTCATATTATAGTTATCATCTACTTTAGTTAGGGCCTAGAGGAAGCAGAATGTTTCTCTCAGACCAGCTTCTGTCTACTGGCTCAAACATTAACAATGAGAAGCATCCAGATGTTGCTAAATGGCATGAGAAATCTGCCTCTGCACCTAAAATGCAACTGTTAATCTATAATTTTATATTCTCTATTCAAAACTCAAATAATGGCAAAAAAAATTAAGAGAAATCAAACTTCATTGGGAGGATGTTCTGTGTAAGAAACTGTGCTTGTCTTCTGCAATGGGCTGGAAGCATGAGTCAGAAAGGAAGAAAAATGAAAATATGCTGTTGAAAATAAATAAGGGGAATGATGTGTTCAATCCATTGCTTAGTTTCTTTCATGTGATCTGCAAATATACAAAATATAGGGTTTTTTGTGGTAGTAATGAACAATAAATTTGGGTTCTAACTCTTTTACTAGTGGTAAGTACCGTCTTGTTCTTTCCCACTCTCCAGGGCTGAGTTTCTCTGTCAGTGTCCAGAATAACCTGAAGCCAGGGAATGCTGCCAGAACTGAGTCCACAGGGTATTTCCACTCATTTAAAAAAAATAATTATAGCAGAAGAAAATTTCATTTTAAGAGGATAATGGATTATATTAAGATTGTGGCAAAAGGTCAAGAAATGCTGCATTTATAAGACACATATTTTTCATTGGATTCTCTTCAGTAAAACTGTAAAGAATCACACCAACTTGATCTTACAAAATCCTTTCCTTAGCCTGGTAGAGTTGAGGGTTTTTTATTGCTGATCCAGCTAACTTCCAATGGTTGTCTCTTAACTCTATAAGGTTCCTTCCTTAAGTGCTTGGCACTCAGTTCAAACCACTGTATATAAAAATGTTACTGTATAGCTGACAGGAAGAACAGCTTCCTCCTGAAAATGGAAGATGTCTCATTTAATTTAATTTTAAAAGGAATTTTGCTAGACTAAGGGCAAGAGATGATGTGTGAAGCAGCTTGTTGAATCTTATGTTCAATTTGCGGTCCCTCAGTACAAGAAAAACATTGAGGTGCTGGAGCATGTCCAGGGAAGTGCAGTGGAGATGGGGAAGGGCCTGGAGCACAAATCTTAGGAGAAGCAACTGAAAGTATTGGGACTAATTTGTCTGGAGGAAAGGAGGCTCAGGGGAAACTTTATCACTCTCTACAAGTATCTGAAAAAGGGTTGTAGTAAGGTGGGAACATCTGTTTTCCCACATAACAAGTCATATGACAAGAGGAAACAGCCTCAAATTTCTTTATGAAAAGGGTTGTCAAGCATTGAGATAGGTCGCTCAGAAAAGTGGTGGAGTCGCCATCCCTGTAAGGATTTAAAAGACTTGCATATGTGGCCCTTATGGACACAGTGGGCTTGGCAGCACTTATTTAATGGCTGGACTTGATGCTCCTAAAGGGTTTTTCAACTTAATGATTCTATGATTCTATGAAGAGGAGAAGGGAAAATCCACCCCTATGGGGAAAGAACAAAACTGAGAAGCATTTCTATTTAGCAAAAAATGATAAAAGAATAATGAAGAGAAAAGGAGAAGTAAAACTATTCCTATTTAAGTATTACAATAGTTAGTTTCTACTTACTTTATGAGTGAGATTGCCATCAGGCATTCTGTCATATGGGGAAGATAAGACATTGACATTAAAGAAAGAGAACCAGATACTCTTTAAGACAACATCCCTGTCTAGAAAAGAATATTCACTCTGCTCACATGACAGGCCAATTTTTGATCCAAAAAGATGGTTCAAAAGGAAGTGTTCATGATGATAAAATTATTAAAATAATTTCACCATGCTACCAAAAAAGTAATTTTTTCTGTAATACAGTGCAAGCAATATAAACCAAATCACCATAAAGACAGTGAAAAAAAATGCTGAAAACAACATTCCTATCACACTGAATGTGACATATTAAAGGATGCTTTATACTTTGTTTTTATAACAGAAAACCAATATCTCTTGGACCAGGTGAAAGATAAAGTGTGAGAGAGATACTCAAGGGTGCTCTGTCATGACTGCTAAAGGTTGAAAACACTTTGGCTTTGAACCCTTCTGTGTGAGTTATTTGAGACCCTGTGTGTCACTGTACCTTGGATACCAGGGCAAAGAGACAAAAGGTCATAAAAATGCTTTGTAACCATTTTTACAGGTAATTTGGCTGGAAATACTATCCTGTTCCATTATCGAATGAAAGCTTAGTAGCCAAAATCTGTCTATTGACCTAGAAATGTTAGTTTGAAAAACTTAAAAAACATCCTTATATCCATTATATAATTATATCTTCTGGCTAATAGAAATAGAAACTTGCTCACTTTTTCCCCTTAAGCTGTATTTTTATTTAGTAAATGTACCATGTCTGTAGGCATCGTGGACTAGTATTTAAAATTCCTTTTAAATCTGTTGTTAAAGCAAGAGCTTTGGGAGGATGTGTTACTCAGGTAAATTAACCTTGTTTTTTTCCCCAACGTTCAGATGGAGATACAGGCTGAAATTGATGTGCTAATGTCCATTTTGTATGTATATCTAAACTTCATTGCCATAGTATTCTGTGAAACAATGGTCCACTATAAAGAGAGAAAAAAAGGATAAAAAAGAGGGATAAATAAGAAAAACCCCGCATAAGCCAAAACAAAGCAGCAAACACCACCACTCCCCCCTGCCCCCAAAACAAAAGAACCCCACCAAACCCAAAACCCAAACAAACCAAGAAACCTGTGCCCAAAGATACAGCCTTGTATCTGTGTTTCCACAGGGCTGGATGTTCTTTTCACATGGTACTTAATTTAATAGTAACATGCGCATGTGTTTAGCTATAGGAATGGAAATATTTCTCTTCAGGTAGAAATTTTAAGCCACTCAATGTTAAGCATGTGTTTAAATGCTCTACTGCATGAGTGCCATCATGATGTCTTCTTGAAAGCACCTTTTGGCACAAACTTAATTCTAGAGACCATATTCTAGAATAAGAATTTGGAAATTTGCTCCTACAGCCAATTGGCAGTGACTTTCCCATGACAAATCCCTGACCTGTTGAAAATCATGGCTGATTCTACAAACTTAGTTGCTTCTGTTTTTCACTTTATATTTCAGGCACTGAATGGGTGAAAAGGCAAAGTAGAGAAAATAGAAATCTCACTGCTCTATTTTAACGTAGTTGTCTCTGACTGTGAATTCAAGTTAATTCTGTAATAGAAAGGAATAGAATTTGCATGATAAATATTTGCAAGGTGTGAACTCATTTTACCATTTCACCTTTTTTTTTTGTAAGTTTAGCATCAGCAAGTAAAACAATTGCAAGTCATGTCTTGTAGGTTCTTGACAAAAGTCAGGTTACATTAACATTTACATTAACATCAGTATTAGGAGACTTTTGAGACAAAAGTGCACAGAACTTTTTGTTATTTTCCACACTGGTGCTGGTATCATCAAGTGTGTCACAGTTGGAGGTGATAACAGTAAGTATCAGAAAAAAAATGGTTTGAGACTCAGGTCCCTGCCTGAGTTTGCTGTGCTGGTGGATAAAAAAAATCATTTCCCTGCAAATGAGGTGTGGCTGTTGCTAAGACTAACACAGGAATCTATGAAATTAGCCCTGACTCTTCATAACAGTATTCACAGAGCATATGAGAGAAGAAAATTTGTTTCCTATGAATGCTTGTGCAAGTGTTTGGGAAAAGAAGCATGACTATAAGAAAGCAAAATAATATTAAATTCAAATTAATACTTTGCAGACCCTTTTTCTTCCAGCATTTTCACAGCTCTGAATAATACTATTCTAATGACAAGGTTTCACATTTTTATGTTCTTGTAATTGATCTCTCTAGTAGACATGACAGAAAAGTTCCCTGTGGATTATTTCCTATCTTTTATATCTGTTTCTGGAACCTGTAAAAAACTCAGCTGTTACACATTTCTTTTAGAAAGAGATATTTTGAATTTCATCACTACCTGTTAATATTCTGTCCTTTGGAAAACAGGGGTTTGGAAGAGGGGCAATATAAAATAAATTACAAAATACAATTCCAGCTTGTTCTACAGATTGAAATGGGGGTGATTCTGTTAGGAGAAACCTGTTGCCAGGTTTTACTTATCATCTGTTTTAACATATATTCACATCTTTTCACAGTTACTGACACTGAAACTGCATTGCAGAAAATGCAGAAGAAGTTTCAGATTTGAGGTGATCCATTATTCTGACTGCCAGTAGGTGGGGAGACCAAGTGAGCAGCTCCATGGAAACCGATAACTTCTTTGTAGCACCACAGCTAGAGATTCATATGAAATAAAACAAAAATTAAAATATGTGCTAGTTTTGTCTGAGGTAGAGTTAATTTTGTTCATGGTATTATGTTTTGGGTTCTTTCGGTTATTGGTATTATGTTCATGGGGTTATGTTTTGGATTTGTGCTGAAAACATTGCTGATAATATAAAGATGTTTCTATTATTGCTGAACAGTTACACAGAGCCAAAGCCTTTTCTGCTCCTCACACTTCTCCAGTAGTGAGGGTGCTGGATGTGCACAAAGAGTTGGCAGGAGACACAGCCAGGACTGCTGACCCCAATTGACCACAGGGATATTCCATACCTTATGGCATCATGCTCAGTATATAAAGCTGGGGGAAGAACAAGGAAGAGGGATGTGCAGAGTTCTGGTGTTTGTCTTTCCAAGTCACTGTTACATGTGATGGACCCCTGCTTTCCTGGGCATGGCTGAGCACCAGGCTGCCCATGGAAAGTGGTGAATGAGTTCCATTTTTGCTTTGGTTGTATGCACAGCTTTTGTTTCACCTGTTAAACTGTCTTTAACTCAACAAACAAATATTTTTCACTTTTACTCTTCTAATTCCCACTGCTAAGGCTTGGAGTGAGAGGCTGTGTGGTGTTGCCATCTGGGATTAAACCACAACAAAATACAATAACTGAACATGAAAAGAAGGTTTTCTAAAGAAAGTGAACTGTGAGAACTATATCATAGCCAATTCAGCTTCCACTGAAGTCAGCAGGTTTTTTAAAATTTATTTTAATAGGATTTGGACTGGATTGCAGAGGGTAAACACCTAGAACTCTGAATAACATTGATAAGAAGTTATGTAATAGATAGTTTTATGTAATTGCCATGAACAGTTAGCCTGACTCTGTGAGGCTAGCAGACAGAAAGGGTCCAGTTACCAGACTGCCAGAATTCGAAGCAAACCTTCAACTACAAAGTATTTGTAAAGTTTATTGAAAGTTTGTCAGGATGGAACAGAGATTTCTGGGAGGTTTCACTTTACCTGTATGCCAACCAAGTACAGAAACATATTACTCAAAGTGGACAAATCCTTGTTTTGTACCTCACCTTGATGAATAGCATATGGTATTGAGTATGTCCTTGAGAGATTTGCCTAACTTAACTTAAAGTGACTCCATCACCAGGCCTTTCTAATATTCAGGAAATCTATTCCCTGATAAGAAAGTATTGATTGTTGTGTCTTTTAATGTTACCTGGAATCTCCCCTTAAATGCAAAGTAATGGTGAGCAGAAAATGCAAACATGGTACTAGCCCTATTTTAACATTTTATTTGTATGTTTAATCCCCATGAATTGAAAGGCAAGTCTTTAGGAAATACCTTGCAAATTATTCTTTGAACCTTTTTCATAGTATTTTATCTTATTTTGCAGTAATTTTAATTCTCTGGTTTACTTGGGAACCAAGGCCTGCTAGTTGTAATGCCCTGATTGCAATATAGAATTCTGAGTTAAATTTTATGTATTTTGAAGTTGTCATTGGTCACTTCCCATGTACTGTTAAGTCATCTAACATTGGTAATGAAGACCTACAGAGATACAACTTCCATTTTCCAGAAGGATTTTTATTATATATCTTTTTCAATGGGAGATGTAATATTAGATTTTTTTATTGACAGCATTCAGTCAGCTAGTATTAGTCTAATTAATGTCTGGGTTTTGTGTGTTTGAGTATGTATGCATACTTCAAGTAACATTAGTATGGCTAGGGAAGTTCACATGCAGTCTGGACATGCTCACATCCCTGCAAAAAAGAGGAGTCTGACAAACAAGCCCTCCTAGCTGTGTTTTCATTACTCCCTGGTCCTGTTGTTAACCTTCACGGGTGGGTTATAAGAAGCCCATCTCCTTCTCTGGGGTCCTGGGATGACCATTTGCTCCTGTCTCTCCTGGGTGTAGCAAGCCTTTTTCAGCACTTCCCCAAGCCCACGAGAGGCACCGTGGATGTCAGAAGTGTAATATGTCTTGACATTTGTTCCTTAATATAGCTCAGCCTCATAGGAACCTGACATGTGGCTTGCTGTGCTAAATAGACCACATTTCCTTCAAACACTTTCATTTCTGTAATACTGAGTTTGTGCTATGCTGCCCTCAAGGAAGCTTACCTCTATCGCTTCAAATTGAGCTGCTATAGCAAAGTGCCTCTCAAAAGCGAGGCTTCAGAGAGGGTTAGGTTAAAGTTATAGGTTTGTGAAAGATTCACTTTTTAAAGAGTGGGCAGTTAGGCTGTTCACACAGTACTTCAAAGTTGGTAAACATTCTCAGTAACAGGGAGATGGGAATACCATACAGGAAAATTTGGGTGACCTGGATAGCAAGTGAGATGGAAATTAACATTATGGTAGACATGGTCGTACACTGAAGGATTATTAAGGCTCTGGTACATCACCAGTGGTAAACAAAGGAAGGAAAACTGGGTGCATGAGTCAGCTGTAGAATGGTTGTAAAATAGCACTGGAAAGAAGAAAAGGCAATCCTAGAATGAAAACTTGAGAAAGCTTTTCCAGTAGAGGTGCAAAAGTGTGACTGCAGTGTGCTAGACCCTGAGGAGGTCATATTCTATGTATTCTACACAGTTGAAGTCAGCCAAGCTCCAGCAGGATAAGTTGAAATGGGAGTGTGTACTAAAAGGAGAAAATTTATCAGGCAAATGAAATACCCATGTTACAATCAAAGTCTAAAATAACATGGCTTCACTAAATGAAATCTTCCTATCAGTAGGTCAAAGTGGGTAAAGCACAACAAGTGAGGCAAAAAGAATAATTTAAGATAAATGAAAGTGCTGGCACAAGACCAAGTGAAGTCCTTGCATTGTGCTAGGGAAGTTGAATTGACCCTGGCAGTGCCCCACACCAAATGAGCAAGTGGTCAGCTCATACCAAACAACCCCAGCATTTCTCCACAACACATATACAGGTTCTGTGGGAGTCCTTCCCATAGACTTTTGTGAAGAGAACAGTTTTCATGAGCTCAAGAAACAGTCAAATTAATCCATGGGATTAAAAATCCTAGTGAGGCTTTTCAGCTGAGGAGATCGTGAACTGGGAACAAGCTAGGAAGTCCTAGAACTAAAAATCTATAATAGCTTCTGGGAGTTATTGCTACATGCTTGGCCCATTGTTATTGCTTCCATGGCCATTCATCGTTTTCAGTGTGTTTCCAGTGCAGTTTCTCATAAAGCAAAAACTAATCAAAGAGAGAAACAATGGACATAACACCTCCTTCCCACCAATCTTCTCCCCAAAACCACACCAAAACCACCATAACCCCCTAACTATTTTTCTTCTACTAAAGTGCATGGGATTTTTGGCATGAGGAATTTCTTTCCTGCCTGCAGGCCCCAGAAAAGAGAAATATCTATCAAAATGGTAGACAGTGATTTCTGTGTGAAAGGACAGGCTGTTTAAAACATATGATAAGAAGAGCAGAAAGCAACATGCTTTGTCATTTGAGAAAGCAGAGTTCAGAGGGAAACTGAGATGCAATAGAATAAGATAAAATGAAGCAGTGTATCATGAAATTGCCAGTTTCCAAGCAATTGAAATCAGCTGAGAGCTGTAGCAGAAGTTGTTTTGGTGCATTTGCTATAGAAGTGACTGCTGCAACACGACAAGTGAGTGCATTGGTGGATGAGATTTGTGCATGTGAAAGGATATCCAGGAGTCAGTTCAGTAATGTAAGCAGATGATCAGTTTCTATGTAACAAATCTTTCTTGTCTCCTCCCCTAGGGGATACCTATCCATTTTTGTATAACCTGTAGTTCTGTTCAAGAATAGAGAATAGGTTTTTTAGGTGTCAGTTTTTATTATTTGGTCTTTTTCATTTCCTTTTCTCGCTCTCCTTTTTTTTTTTTTTTTTTTTTTTTTAGTGAGAGGGACCCTAAGTATTTCTATGCTACATCAAAATGGCACACTCATATTTCTGTCTCCCAAGTACTCTGCCTCCAGAGTACTGATTGGCTAATATTATCTGAACCAAAAATAAAGAGGAAAGATGCTTTACATAAACAATCGGAAAGTAACTTGTTTTCGAGAAAATGTTCCTCTACTCTCTGCACTTGGAAAGATCCTTTCTGTGACTTTGTATATTGCTGTTCATTACTGTGATTCTAGATATTCTAGATATATGCAATAAATATTTTTTCTTATTGGAAATTATTTCCTTTAACATTACACAAAAATGTAGCACAACCATTCATCCTTGGCTCACTATGAATTAGTTATGAATGTTTTAGTGCTCAGTGCAAGGGCACATTTCACTGGCTGTGTTAAGGAGAGGAAAAATCTGTCTGCTTTTCTGGTCTCCACTACCTCAGCCTCTATCCACTCTCATGGGGTTTAATATTTTTATTTCTTTTCAGAAGTTCCTGAACTTCACATCATTGTTAATTTCTCTATACCTGAACACTGATCATGGCTTGTCTACAGCTGCAGTAATTTCTGGATTGAGGACACCAGTTAGAGAGTCAAGTCCAAGTGAAGTAGCACCACATCTTAATGCAGCAAAACCTTTTTTTCTCGTTGTTTTTGTCTTTCTGTTCTTTGCAATTCTTAATGCTCTGCATGTTTAGCTGATGTTGCTATTGATAGAGCAAAGATTTTCTCTGAATTGTCCATAGTCAAGCCCAAGTCCATTTTAATGGTTTGAGGCAGATGTGAAATTTTGGCGGCAGTTGAATTGTGAGAACTGGGAGCATGCTGTCTGCATTCTGAATTCATGTCAGGATCCCTGTCCTCCCTGAAAAGGAAACCTGAAAGTCATGGACCCAGAGTTGAGGCTGGAAGGAAAGGGCATCTCAGGGAGCATACAGGTCATAGCGGCCCATGAGATGGTCAAGAAGCACAAATGGATCCATCTATGGCATCACTGAGTCCTATCTTCCCTTATGCTGAAGGACAAAACCTGCCTAGACTCAAACTGCCTTTAGAATGCTTCTACTCAGAGGACTTCACAAGATTAGGAGGACTGGAAAACAGAAAAGAAAATGAAAACTGGAGGATGCAAGTGTTTGTAGCAGAGCTGGCTGAACAGTGTTGTGCCCATCATAGGAAATCTCAGTCCCAATGGATTGCATAAGGTTTGCAGCAGAATTTGTTGTTTTAACTGTAGATGCCATAACTTGTTCCTCATGTTGCTACCACAAAAGCTGGAAAAGTAATTATAAGATGAATATTGGCAATATATGGCTTTGATTTTGTTTAAATTTTCTTCATTTGTTCCATTTACTTTTCTTTGGAGATTTTTTCATCAGTAAAGTGTCTGTGAGAAGTTCTTCAGATAGCATATTTTTTTTAATCAAGCTACTATGGTTACTGTCTATTCTGATAATGACTTAGTATCTTGAGCGGGCAAATCTAATATTATTCTGAAAATTTCAAGATGTCACATTTTTTTCTTCATTACACTACATATGTTTATTTACTAATAATTGCTTAAAAATTCAAGTGTATAAATGATGATATTTGTTCTTTTAACAAATATTTTTAATAAACATGTCCAGATTTTAGTGCACATATAAACACATCCAGATTTCATAAGAGCTTTCATTTAAAGATATTCTCTGCTCTTCCGTTCTCTATTAAAAAATAATTTTCTGGTTTTTACAACATTTTTCATTAAAATTACTTTTGAATAAAAATGTATTTCATGCAGATACCATGTGGTCTGGCTTGCAAGTTGTAAAGGGGAAAACCTTACGGACTTTTTTATTTTGGACCTTTTTTTTTTTTCCCCAACATTTACAGTGATTTCTACTCACAGAGTGTCATGTATTCTCTCTGGAATGTCATAAAAGCCCGTGTCTTTTTTAATATGATTTGGAAAATAATCCACAATTAGGATCATATTCAATTAGCATTTATTTTACTTATGCTAAGAATTATGTATTGTGTTCTTAAATAACAAAATATTCTGAAAAGTCACTTTTTTCTGTGTCTATTTTAAGAGTGTTTCACCTGTGAAAAATTAATCTTAAACCTCAATGTTTCTTTTTCCTTTTTTTCCTTTATTAATTTCTTTCTCCTTTTATTTTTTTTTTGACAGCAGCATTGGCTCATGAATGACTCCTGAAATTGCAGATAAATATGAAAAACATGCCTATTAGACTTAAAACACAAACAGCCTCATTCTATCCCTGTTCTGTGATCCCTTTTCCTTTAGCCTGCTGTGTTTCTCTGAATGTATTCATTTTTGGAACAGTTAATTACCATACCAGATTCTCATTTAAAATGTAAGAGCTCTCAAAAAAAATAAGTTCCATATTCAGACATTAGCGCAAAGCACATCTGGATAGCAGAGCCAGATGAGAGATGTGCAGCAGCACAAGTTGAGACTGCAGTTTTTTGAGAAAAACTGTTTGATTCTTCTCTGTTGTCTCAAATCTGAACATGGCAGCTGTATTGTGCCTTGCACTGCGGATGTGTGACACAGTGCAAAGGTTGACACAATGCTGGGAAAGCAGAAGAAAAGTGAATGGGACTGTAAAACTCCCTCTTTTGGCTCAGTGGGGAGTCTTCAGAGTTTACTTCGGTAGAGAGGAACTCATTTTGAGTTTTCCTTAAACAAAGCGACACAGTAAGAGGAGCAAAACTGCCTCCTCTCTTTCTGTGTGCATCTGTTTTTATTTTAATCACACTCGGAATGAGAATTGTACAGTTTCTCATCCCATGAACATAGGCAAAGCTGGTACTCTCTTGCTACAGGATTTCTAGCAATTGTCTAATGTTTTTCTATTAATGTCTGTGCCTCTCAATCCATTATTCAGCTGCTCCCACAAACCATTCATGCACACAGGCACACATACACTTTCAGCTGATAATCGCAGAAGTAATTAAAAGCTACAAGAAACTCAGTTACTCTGTCCAGATAGCTGTAGGCACTTTCATAATTTCCACTTACCCGCTTTTATGTCAATGACATTTTATTTCATCATCACATCTCTAATATCTATGGCCCTAAATTGCTCTTCTACTAATCTGCTGTCTCGATTATCACAGATGAAAGATCTTTTGTGTCTTAAGAAACATGTATAGCAGTCAGTCTCAAAGAATACCTAGTATATTGGTAGGTCTTTTATTAATGTATCTTTTTGTTAGTTTTCTACAGCATCACTTACAATTATAGAACTAATCTCTTACCTCTGGAAAAAAATAAGTTTAGCTTGGAAAACTATATTGAAAACACTAGATGAATAATCATGCTTTTACAATTTCTGTGCAAATAGGCGCGTTGCTTTTGAACTCCCTAGCCTAGTTTACTGAGTCTTGTTGGATTAGCCAAGTGAAAGAATCATCACTACAGAAAGTCTAGATCTCTTGACCCATTCAGTGTTAGCTGTGATCTTAGCCCTAAAAGCATGAGAACACAGTTGAGAAGTACCTGAGGCCCCACAAATCTTTAAGTTGCTTTCCTTAGTGAGCAAGAAAGCCATTACATGTCTACTACAGACCATTATTTGCCTTCAAACATGACTTAACTACCTACAGTGTAACTGCTAAGATCACAAGTTGGAAGTCACCCAAATGGCAATAAAAGAAGAAATAAATTGTGAGAAATCAACTGCAAGCACCAGGTCACTCTCAAGACTCTCCACATGCCTACAGTTACCCACATGCTAAAGTGCTTGACTGTCTCCGAGTGCTAATGTTGAGAAACATTGCTACTGAGGTATCACTGAAAGGTTTAGGGTAAAGCAAAAACCTCTTTGCAAAGTTTTGCCATCAACGAAACATTTATTCTCACCAAAGTATTGCTCAGGTTGTTGTTTCTGAATAAAAACAGATGTGGACTATGTATGGGCATAAAAGATGTAGATACAGGGCTAAGAGAAGGGTTTAATTGCCTGTACTGTTTAGTTGTTAGCACTCTCCCAAGCTGTTTCGTTCTGTATCAAGCAGCTCTCTCACAGGCAGTGCTCAAGCATGAACAGGAAATAGATCAAGGGAAATTTCCAATGGGCAGTGGGATGCAGGCGAGACTAGGGCAACCATGCCACGCCACCAACCCTATAAGCCAGCAGACAATCCCCCAGTCTCTTTCTTTCCCAGTATATTTGCAGACAAGTCATATTCTAAGGGTGTAGATTTTTGTGTGAGCTAACCATCAGGTCATTTGAAGAGATTGCCTGTCCATCAAAGCAGCTGACAGAGTGAAGCTGAAATCCTTGGCATTGATCGGACTCTCCTGCTGTCCTCAGTGACCCACTCCCCACCTGCCCAGGCTCTCTGTCACTCTCTGCTCCTCTTCTCCACTCAGCAACTGGGCAAGAGACTAATTTGGCTAGAACTGGAGAGGCACAGATGGTGTCAGGATACTGTCTCCAAACATACCAGCTGCTGTAAACCTTGAAGTTTTTGTCAGCACCTTCAAAATGGCTCTGTTAATAGTCTGTGCAGCATAAAGGGAAAGAGAGTTGAGAGACGGTGAGTTCTTAGGTTGTTAATATTACTAAGTGCAACTTTTTTGCTTTCATTTAAAAAAAATAGGTATTCAGTAGACTCCAAATTTCCCAATAGCCTTCCTCTGAGCTACAGCAGTACATTAAATAGAATTCACTGAAAGGAACCTTAAAATAGAACAGAATTGGCATTTTCTTGGTTTTAAAATCGGTGGAATGATTCATTGGGAAAGAAAGTATGTGGCAAAAAGTGAGGTCTTTCTAAGACATCTGGTGTTTGTAAACAATAAGGTAGAGTAATCAGAAAGCAAAGACAAAGCTTTTCCCAGCTTTAAAAGGCCATCTATTCCATTGTGTATGGGTACTCCTCCCTCCCCTATTCCTTGTATTCTCTGTTTCTGATGAACAATAGTTTATATAACATTCAGAGTTCAGTCTGAGAAAAGGAAAAAATGATTTTGTCCAAAATTGAATTGATACTTACTTAAAACCAAAACAAAATAAAAAGCATTGACAATTTTATTTTCACTCAATTAAATAGAAAAAGATTTATATATTTTTACAGTTATTTTTCACATATGAAATATTTAAGAATTGTAGATATCTTAAGGCAAGAAAGCTTTAATTCTTTCTGACACTGCCCGTGACTTAGCTCTTGTCTACATTCCTGAGGAATATCATGGATTATGGATCCTAAAGTTGTTTTCCCAATCTACTGTTATTACAAATAGATTATAAAGCCTCATATAGAAAGTAAAGAATGTATGATATGGATAGTATACTCCTACTACATGTGCATCTTATCAGCTAAGCACATACAGGTATATTTCCTGGTATATATAACTAAATGTAACTTTATTTTGAGAGAAAAAAATCAAGTAAAACTCCTTCACCCTGGATATGAGCATACTTAACTTTCTGTCTGTGAAAATATAAGCAATAGGAAAAGGTAGCATTTTAATATCTCATATCTGTCATACTTGAATAGCAGAAATATTGCTTTCCTCTCTCCTACTAATGATGGATCAGTCACCCATTTCTTGAGTATGTAAAATCCCAGGAAATTCAGTTTGGTTTTATAATAATAGATTTGCCAGTCCTTTGAAATACAAACTGCCTTATCTATCTATCTATCTATCTATCTATCTATCTATCTATCTATCTATCTATGCATGCATCCATCCATCAATCTTTCTGTTATGCTTTATTTTTTTAGTTTCTTTACCTTGTGTCACTTTCAAAATCATGACAAATACAAAAAGCAAATTTGTTCTGTTTATAAAATGCCTGCAGAAAAGCCTTCTACTATAATTTAATTTCAAATGCAGATAAGAATCTACAAAACTCAGTCAGAAGTTCATAGGCATTAGAATCCTTGTTATTGCTGGGTCTTGGGGTCAGATTCAGCTAATGGTGTGATCTTTATTCATGGGAATGAGCTTCTTCAATTATTTGTCTTTTCCAGTATACAGGTAGTTTCATGAGCAAGTGCTGCATTATCTATCTTTGAAATTATACCCTGGCAATGTTGAAGTGATATGATGATCTCAGAGGCTGTAAATCACAGTGCTAACCTGCTAAACTCACTGATTAGCCTGGGACTTGTGTAGAATATAAAGAAATCTGTCAGTTGAACTGAAAGGTAACTGGTAGGGACTGAGCAGATAGAGAAATTTTGGCCTTGGTTACTTGCTTTCTTGCCAATCTTCAATGGGCGTCACACTGCCACTCTGTCCCAGAGTTGCCTTATCCTGGTGTGAGAATAGTCAAACAACATTCTAGCTTCATTTGAGGAGAACTGGAGGAATGGATAAAGAGTAATGAAAAACATTTTTCAGACAGTTTCAGAGAACATCAGGACTTCTGTTAAACATGCCTTTTTCCTGTAATGAATATCCTTTGCTTGGTAGATGCTCTAACACAGCAGTATAAATAATCACATTTTCCTTTGGGGAAATACTATCAGGAAAGCAAAATTTAAGAGGAAGGAGGTTTCACTTTCTGAAACAAGTATCCTTGTGTCGTTGAGTGATCTGCCAGCATGCCCCAACTCTTAGCATAGAAAATTGAAAATTAACAAAAACATTCTATATGCACAAATAAGTTCCATGGGTATTTATTTAGTTAGCTTTAAAAAGACCTAATTTTACTTGTATTTCTAATTCTAATGGGGATGTGTGATAGAACATGACATGAAGTGACATAAAAAGTAGACTGAATGGTATCTATACACCTCGGGGCTAAATAACTGAAGACCGAAATGCAAAACAAGAAAAGTCAAAAGACAGGACAGTAATTATAAAATGTATTGAAGATGTTTTTCCATATTACATGGAAGTTGGAAGCACAGGCCATTTCACTAGAAACTCTTTTTCAGAGATTTCTGGTGTGATTGGCCAAATCCAAGATGTATGGCTAAAATTCTGCACACTAGAGGATTTTCCTATCTTGTGGTTTATATGACTAGGTATTCTAGCAGCCTGCAGTGGATACACATCAACCACAGGGATGAGTCACACAGAGGAAATTAATTTCATCATTAACAAAGATGAATTCACTTGAGACCTCTTAGCAATTGAGACAGGTTAAAGTGTGTCAGTATTGCCAAAGAGGAAATATACAAGAAGTAGGCATGGGAATAATGCCCATGTTTTGCTGGCTCTAGAAACTTTTTACAGAAGAGCTACGCTTCTGTGTTAAGCATTTCAGATGTCAGTTGGGAATGACAAAAATGCTGTAAACTTTTCCTCACCATTGAAAGGTAAAACCCACACAGAATTAATATCTAGAAATCCCTGGACTTTTTAACAGCACTTTCTATTTTTAATTCGAAATGCATTTTGTCCAATTGATACACAATGAAGGACCCAAAATAGCTACACTATAAGATCATTTATTAGTTTGCAATGAAGACGAAGTTGAGCATTAGTCTCTAGCATTAAGTGGTACTATCTTTGGTTCTTTTTGTTCACAAAACCTGTGAGATATTGATGCCGTGAATGCCCCCAACAAAACAGGACTCTGAGCCGTTAGTATGGGATAAGATAAAAAGTAAAAGTCCTTTAATATCAGGCCGAAGACCCACAGGAATACATGATGACATGCATGTGAACCCCAAGCCTTAGTTTCCATGGCTTTTATAATATGATCCCTCTAATCATTACTTTACACATTTCTCAGTCCAGCTCCGGTCCTACCCCTGGTCCCACCCCTAGGAATTGGGTCTGGGGGTCAATGAGGCCCTCTGTCTTCATCTCGTCCTCTTCCTTGGGCTTCTGGAGTTCTTCCAGTTCTGACTTCTGGGTCACCCTGTCCTGTGTTTATGTCTTGTTCTGCCGGCCTTCTGATATCCTCCAGCTCTTTACCTTGAAGAGAGTCTAAACAACTAAAAAAATTTGAGCTACTGATCTGTGGTAGGGTTTAGGATACATAAATAATGAACTTAGGCTACCAGAATACTAGCACATTAAATCTAAATTTGCTACAGTTACTGTGTTCCTAAAATCTACAAAATGTGAAAATCAAAAAATCAAAAACCCCTTTGGCATCAATATACATCCCTGATTATGTCCTGCAACACTTTAAAGAACTATGCTCCCTGAAGCATTACAGCATACAAATCTTACAAGATTAATATATATTCTCTGAAAAGCAAGACCCCTCATACTTTCACTCACTAGTAAAGACTGTAATTTTGGCATTTGCTTTGCCCCCAAATGCAACAAACACTGAAATATTTGATGTAAGAAAAGACAAAAAAAATTTGACAATGTTGACAAGAACTATTTTAAGTTAAGCGAAACACTGTACTGTTCCCAAATGGAAACATCACTTTAGGTTAGTCAGTTAATTGCTGTGCAGTTTTGGTGAATGTGAATGAAGATGAGAGAATTGTGGTGGAGAATGGAAAGTGAAGTTGGAGAAGATCTTGTGATCACCAGTTAGGAAAAGGCCGACTGGGTCCACAATTCTCGTGACCTTAACAACTCTGTTTTGTTTTGATTTTTAACCTAATTTTCAGTTAAAATTTATTCATAGCTAATTTATACCCATTTGATCTTGAGTCAACTTCATCTATTCATTTAAAATATTTGTTTCTAGACCAGCTGTTTGTCCAGTCTTACATGTAACACAAGAACAATTTTCACCTAGCTGAGTGTGGCATCCCACTTTATGACACTGGCTAAGCCTTGCCACATTTTCCATTTCTCATTGCAAAAAATTCTCCCTCGCCTCATGGTAGCTCAGCTCTAAATCGGCTCCATTCTTGAACACAAGAGACTGAGATGGAAAAGAACAGCAAGATTTTTCTCTTCCTTTATCCCCTCCATACAAGGCTTTTGGGGTTCACCCAGCATAGCAGAGGAAACATTTTGCACAATTCAATGGTATGCTTTACTCTTATTAATGCTCCCTAAAACTGGTCCAGGCCCTGAGTTGAACTCACTGGAGCAGTGCAATTTCAAACTGATCTCAAAGACTGGGGCTTAGAGCCACAGCTGAACTGTATGTACGTGGTTTTCAGCAAGGCTAAGCCTGACCAACAGAAATTATACACTCAGCCTTACATCTTCTGGCTAGCACATAAAAAGAATAACCCATTTGGCCTTTTCATTGTCTAAAAGCTAGTATTTACTACCCTATTTTTTGAGTCAATACTCAGACTGGGAGTGACTACCAATTGTCAACAAGTTACTTTAAATGCTTTTTTAAAAATTACTTTCTTATCGCTTCCTGGTGTGTGATTTCACAATAGAGTGACTATTATGTGAACAAGTGTAGCCTATATTTGACAGTAAACCAGAGTGCTGAACTTCATGTTCCTATGTTAAGATTTTCTCTGACTCCCAAGATGACCAGCTAACAGAGTAGTCTCTTAATTATCCTAAAGTATTTCTGAGATCATGGCATTTTCATGTCCAGCTTTAGGCCAAGTAAGGCTTAGGAGAACTTAAATAGAAAAGAGATATCAGTATGTTCCAACTGTCTGCTTCTCAGTAGTATGTAGCCTACCAAAGAGCATGGCCTGGTGCTTTTAAAATAAAAAAAAACCCCACCTTAAACTTTCTTGTTTTGACATAAGAATGTTTCTAGACACGTGAAAATCAGACTTCACAGCTTGAGTTTTGATGCTCAGTCAGTGATTCTGTTACTGTGTGAGGAATATATTTAAGGAAGGAGCTGTGGCTTGAGGTCTTAGCAAATCTTCATCCTGGTCATCCTCTGCACAGAGAAATATAGAAAAAACACTGCCTTGCTGCTGCTTGCAGGTAGTGACTTTTCAGGTACCTGAATATCTCAGATTCACAGAAGGTAACTGGATTTTTTATAGACACTCAGTTTCTGTAGAGAATTTAATAGAGAAAAGAATATTTTTTTTAATTTATTTTGTTTTTCAAATTTCAGGGAAGACACACACAAACTTTTACATAAACCTAGAGTGACAGAACAAACTGGTTCATGTGTTTATTTCTATGGCAAGGAGAAATCCACAAGCAGCCTGAGGAAGTCCAGGAATCCACACATAGGGGGCAACTAGAGTGATCCCAGTAGGAAACAGATATAACAAGAGAAAAGTTGCACTCCAGCAATTCCTCACCTCTTCTTTGATCATAAACTTCTACATTATGGTCTAAAGAGTATCCAAGTTTGCTTGGACGGTAGAGAACTCTTTATAGGAAAAGCTCTTACGACTGAGGACGATGTGGAGGGAACAGCAATTAGAGTTGTCACTTATTACAGAATACTCCAAAAGTACGTTTTGCATTGATTTGTAGCCAAACCTATGACACAGAACTTAAAGGATTGTGGAAAAAGAAACTTCATTACTTCCTATTTCATTTCACAGTTGCCTCATTGTGAGAATTTCTATGGTCAAATATACCCCTATATAAAAGGTTAGTCCAGGCTTCAGTGGGACACATGTACTGGGTATGTAGTTAGGCACTTTCCCATCTGCCTACAGCAGTTCTGTTAAACAATGTTAAATATTAAGCAAGGCTGTATAGCACATTGATAATTTTCCTCTAACTGTCAATACCAAAACATATGGAGAAAAGGCAGCCAAACTTCATAAAAAGCCATGAAATAAATAATAATTCATATTTCCTAGTGATGTTAATAAATGTAAATAATTGAAGAGACTCCATTAATTAAAAATAAGGTCTATCCAAAATCAAATGTGCTTGATCTTCATTAAGAGAGATTTTTGCATTTTTTCTCCTTTAATAAGATTGAAGAATATGGGTGTATGAACAGAGATCGAAGAGAGAGATTAGTTCTGCAAATATTTTGTAGCAGTATCTTTTTTTGATCCTTCCATGATAAGAACAGTGCATTGAACACCTTCTACTATGTTGCCTGTGGAAACACATCTCTGGAGATTTTGTGGCTACACAGGGCCCAAGCTCCCAGGGCAGGCAGTTCTCCTGCCAGTTGTGCTGCTGCTTTGGGACTATGCTGAGGGACAGCTTGTGCCACCTCTTGTCCTGAAGGACAGCATGGAAGAGCTGGTTTGAGGAAAGGCTGGATCAATGTACAGCTGCTTTGCTCTGATCTGCAAAGCTAGAATGCTGAGACAGATGGATGAGGGAAGAAGTGAAAATAAAAGCTCCATAAAAGTGGGAGGCTGGGGAGGAAGGAGTATGTGATACAGTCTTTATAACAGGCCAGCACAGCTTTGTAAACAAGCAGGGATGCAATGCTAAACAAAACACTAATTTTTTTTTTATTTATTCTTTTTGCCCAATCATTTTAAAAGAGACAGAAAGAATTCCAGGCTTTGATAGTAATCTTTGAAAACACCTTGCTTCTCATGAGAGTCTGTCATAGCCCTCCCACACCCTTTGCTGTCCAAATAAACTTTGTAAGGGAATGTTCTTTACATTCCCTGTTGAGCATGTATAGAAAAGATTGCTCTGGCACAGCCTGCTCTCTGTTGACAACAGTGTTTCCTGTTATTGAGAAGGAGTCACAGGCCTGCCTCCAGTCCAGATCTGGGGACCGCCGGTGTCACAGATGTTTTTTCAGGTGTAAAATTCCTGTTGGCCACACAGACCGTTCTCACAGGATAAAATGGGTGTCCTCAGTTTGGCTCAGTGTGTCTGTTTACTCACTGCTGTGCTGAACCAGCTCCTCTTCGTGCGGCACTGAAAGCAGGGAATGTGGAAGAGAGTTTAAACCCCTTCCTGTTGCACATAGGAAATGTTCTGAAAACCTGAGATTTCACTTTTTGTGCTTATTATGGGCCAACTAGGGCAAGGGGAGAGGAACAGGGAATTGTGCTTCAAGGACTGCATGATAGGAAAGACTTTCCTTTTACTGGAAGAATGTGGTTGAACTTTTTCCCTGAAGATTTATCCTGTTATGATTTCAAGGACCCTTAAAAAAGTCAGCATTAGAGAGCCACCCACGCAAGACAGCGGCATAGCAGCTGCACAACAACACTAACATGGTTAATGACTGCAAATACAGTGTAGTATTGTGAAAAGGTCACTCTGAGAGGGTATCCTGCTGTGCCAGCGCTTATGCAGGTGCTGTGGGTGTATCCATAATAGTATCATAACACTGATGGCAGGAAATTATTAGATACCAACCTTCCCTGTATCAACCTGGAGAGAACTCTGCATTCCATAAACTTATTTAACCCTGACATAAGTGGTTTTACAGTGCAGTAGCTACTTCACTGAGTTGAAAACTCATCTCACTGTCACTTTGATGTACTGTCAAAAATATGATTTTCTTTTTCTTTCCATTACAAAATCATTCTTACTTTGTAAACACTTTCTTTGTGTTAGAAGGTAAGAATCCTCTTCCCTATAAAAATGATTATTTTGATGAAATGTAGACTTTGCTTGATATTACTTTTTCACTAAAATGTGAAAAGGAAAACTGTGGTCTTCTGTAAAAGTGAAAAACCATGGCTGAACTGTGTTTGTTTAAATATAAAGCTGCAAGGCCAGTGACCTGCTATTGCAATGAGGGCGGTCTAAGAGTTTGGATGATCCATTTCTTCATTCTTTCACTCAATTGTTTTTTCACAATGTTTTTTCTTCTGTTTGTTGGAGACATTCCTGAAGCTGACAGGATAGTCAATACTTTGTATTAAAAAGCAGTTTTTAAATATTGTACATGTGAAAATAAATGGTTATTTGGCATATTTCTAAAATGTCATCAACTCTTCCCTCTATTCAACATACTTGCATCATTCTTTGGTGAATTCATGTGAGCAGAGGTCTCAGATCATTGAGCAAACACAGAAAAATATGCAGTAGTGCTGAAGAGAATGATAATATTTTCAAATATTTTTCATGTAATATTTACCAAGAAATTTGAACCCATTCTGAAAAATACTCTAGCTGTAGAAAAGAGGTAATGATGACAGCTTAGCCATGTTTATACTTCCCCTGCCCCCCTGCCGACCTCCCAGAGAAAAGACAACATAGAAGGAACAAAGTCCTGGGTTCTCTATCTGATGCTTCAGGAAAGTCACCAGTATGTTATTCAGATACAATAAATTGCAGCTCACACCTATACACACATAGACATAGAAATACATGTGGGTTTGTGTATACTTGTTTATGAACAACAATCTCCAATAGGAGACTTTTGTCTCCTCCAGTGAAGAGAATAGATCTGATTGGATTGATCACATAATAAAACACTTTATGCATCATCTTTCATGCAAACATATAATGAAATTCTTCAAAGCCAGTTTATCTACACATTCCTGAATAGTGGAACTAAAGTGCTCAACTTTACAGGAAGCATCTGTGCATGTTGCAGGGCAGGGGTGAAAATGGAAACAATGGCCAAGTTTCAGGAGAATGATTGAGTGCTGGAAAACTGGGAAGTTCATGCAATGAAAATACACTTTTTTTAGGCATTTAGAGAGACTCTGCCTACTAAGCAGATGACTCCTGGAAGGAATTTGAAGAGAATTATTGGGAATAGCTATTTCAGATGGCAGAAGGAATCAAAATAGAAAGCCAGTTCCTTAGGCCTGGACTGTCTCCTTTCAAGTCTGAAACTTATTTCCTTTCTGTCTTGGATCTTTTGTATCCAGAACTCTTTATCCAGCTCTAGTAATAACAGCCCATAAGGAATGCTCCAGGGGGAAAAGTGGAGTGAGCTCTGCTTATGACGCCTTTATCACTCAGGATGAGGTGGATGGAATTTGTAAACTTTCCAGCTATTGAGGATTCATACTATTTTGATATTTCCTCAGCCTACCCCAACTTACCCCCCAAACTCCCTGCCTGCTGTCTTGTAGCAGTATTCTACCTGTTAGGGGATTCTCCAGCTTTTAAACAGGCCCTAGCTGAATACTCAGGATTAGTAACAGAGAGGACATGTAACAAATCTAAGATGACAGATTCTAGAAGTAGATCAAGAGTGGACTTTCAACACAGAAAAACTGACATTATTTGTATTTTCAGCACCAGTAGACACGTAGTCACATGATAAATAACAGAGGAAGTGGTTTGATTTGACAAAAGTCATTATGCGGAATTGAATAAAAATTAAATAATAGAAGGTTGTGCTTCAGATTTTTTTATCATAAGATCTCTTGTTAGTAATAGGCAAAATTGCACACAGTGCATGTTCAGTAGATGTGATGTTGAGAAATTATTAAAATCTCCAGTTTCCACTGGAAAATAATAGATACAACAAGAGTTTGAGCTACAGATTTTAATAATGCTTTAATCCTTACAATATAAAATGAAATTTTGAATCACATGATGGAAATCCTTTTGGTTTTATGCTGGCAAAATTCTTATAATGATCTAGTTATTTCCTAAGTTTTTTCTCTCTTTTGGGCTGTGGTCTCCCTTATTTTCTCTTGTCTTTTGTACAGTTTTTTTTTAGCTTAAATTTATTTTCTGATCCATAGTAATGTCTTATTTTTACTAA
Organism: Pithys albifrons albifrons; assembly: GCF_047495875.1. Classification (NCBI taxonomy): domain Eukaryota; kingdom Metazoa; phylum Chordata; class Aves; order Passeriformes; family Thamnophilidae; genus Pithys; species Pithys albifrons. The sequence continues at coordinate 47,457,156 of NC_092459.1, read as the reverse complement.
TTCTTTCAGACGATATAGGGCATGGTTATTCCATCTGTAGAACCTCCCCCCACCCCAATAGTTCAGTATATATGTAAAAAGAGGATTTTTCTATTTCCATAAACAGAAATTATGACATCAATAGGATTTGTAGGATTTCAGCATCACCAAAAATCAACTTTATAATTAAGAACAAATAGAGAAACAGATTGCAGCTTTGATCACCAGTGGTCTTCATATCTTGTTGTGGGTCAAAAATTCAAGAGAAAATAAGGAAGATTGAGTGAAGTCTGTATAGGGGCCTTTGATCTGCTGTGCTTTCTCATGTGCTCGATTAGGTGTTCAGGAATGCAGGTAGTAGCTGAGACATTCTTTCACTATGAAAGGTGGTGCCTAGCTACAAGCAAAAATCAAGGGACATTACAGTATAGCAGGGTATATGGTTTATGATCTTAGAATGAGCAAGCAATGACTTCCTTGGTGTTTAATAAGTCATGGAACTTGGGAATGATAAATTGAATTTCCAGTTATCTATTCAAAACCAGATGGTCACATTTCAAAACGCTTAATTGCCAGCATGCTAACTTGAAAGGTCACACAGTGCCCTCAGCTGAAGTTTTCTATTGTTTGAGGTTTCTGTTTGCAGGCTGAGTGCAATATCCTGCACATTTTTCTAGTCTGTGGTGATACTAGTCACTTTAATCTGACATAAATATGGCCTACCACCCCGGCTGGGTGTTATGCTTCCTCCTTTGGGTAGGCATGAGCATTTGTGCAGCTGCATGGTGATCTGACTCACCCTACAAATGCTAGTTCTGATACAGTTGATGATGGTGAGAATAGGCAAGCTGGGGGAACATGGGACCATCCTTTCTGGCAGCCAGTAGAATTTACATCAGATCACAAAGACTGATAGAGAGCATTAAGGAAAAATTGTCTTAAGCTTCATGGATGAATTTGAAATATTCTGTAGATGGGCTGCAACTCTCATGCTTTTATTGCATTGCTGACAAGTGTAATCAAATCTATAGAAGAAATTTCACAGCATGCAATGGTAAATCAGACAAACCAAGCTGTGACATACTTAACAAAACTATACCTGAGTCTCATGGCAGAGGTGTTTTACAGCAGCAGATAATCACATGCTAAACAGAAGAATTTGGAGAAAATTCAAGTTTATTGTTTTCCTTGGTTTCCTTGCCAAGGCAGCAATGCAAGTAATTAACTGTTCAGTCAGATCCAAAATGAAGTAGTAGGGAAGAAAGAATAATAAAGGGTAATGAATCTGTTTCTATGTCCTGTCTGATTGTAGCCTACTACATTTCTAGTATCTTAAAGATTTATACTGTAACATAGAAGTTAGAGATGCAGAGATTGTTCATTTTTACTCCATCACATCAATTTTTAACTTTTCAGATTCCTCTAGATAATTCTTCTCTTCATTTTTTGTGGGGGTTTTTGTTTCATTGGGGTTTTGTTTTGATTTTGTTTTTTGTTTGTTTTTGTTTTTAAATAACTACTGTATCATTCTTTACCACTTGTTTTTGAGTTCTCTTCAAAAGGCCTAGTTTTTCACCATTGGCCAGCTTTTAAGGGTTGCTTTTCAGTCTTTTTGATTAATGAAGATTCAGGCACACAGAAGGGAAGAAGAATCTCCTGGTGAAACTAAGCTACAGTTTCTGAGTCTGTCTTTTACCAGCCTTTCTCTGCATCCTGTCTGAGGGACATGCACACACAGATTGTGAAGGAAAAGGTATTTAAATTGTAACCTCTGCAGAAGTAACAGTCAGACTGTGATCTAAAAAGAATTAGCTTATTTCAGGTAAAGGGCATTTTTGTTACATGGTCAGTAACACCCCTTTTCCTCTTTCACACACAGACCTGCTAGATCCTTTTCAGTAAGTCCTGTTACATACACTCAAGTGGTAGCGAATACCACAAAATGCATCTGTGGAAATGCAAAACACTTCAATTTTCTCCTGGCTTCTAATACAGCTTATTTTACTTTTTTTGTTTGTTTGTTTTTAAACCACCTCTTCTGATAGCAAACAGAATATTGATTTCTTCTATTTGAGATAGTATTGGCTGTAATCAGCGGTGCTAAAAGTAATTGTTTAGTGATCCTGAGCACTGTTGTAATGCTACTTGTTCCCTCTCACAAAAAGCAGTGCAATGCCCCCCATCACTTCTAGAGAGTAGGGGAGGCTTGCACCTCATGCTGCCATGTATAAGCCCACTCAGACTTTGAAGCACTCTTCAGCTCAAGGTTTTGCTCCTCTCTATGCTCTGTGACAACACAGCTCAAACTGATGTGGGGTTTTTGCAGTTAATGGACTTTCCTGAGGTGTCTGCACAGGGTGGCTTTGTTTGTGTCTGTGCAGACATATATGTGATATAGCCTGAACCAGATGCTGCCTAAGAAGCTCTTGAAGAGAGTGGAGAAAACATCCATTCCCCCTTTTCCTCATCACAGCAAACCTCAGAATCTTTGGAATGAACCCGATGGGATGATATTTCTTCAGAAAGAAACGGGTTAGATCTCAGAAATGGGTCATTCTCTTTATTCTCCACAAGAAGATACATAGTGATCAGAGTAAACCCCCTAAGTCCTCTTAGTTCTAGCATCTTCCCAACTACTTTGGGAAATACTTCTGTTTTCTGATGATCCCCATATTTGTCCTGTGAATCATGTGTCTCATAGCTGTTGATTTTTCCTTTTCTGTATTTTGGATTGCAATTATTTTTAAATGCCTTGAAAAAATTATTGGAAGTATAAAGATTTGTTTTAGGTCCCTTTAATAGGCAAATCCTGTCATTATTTTGTCTTGTAGTACACCTGAATGCTTTTTCTGACCAATACTTTTTTAACTGTCTTTTTTTGTGGGTTTAAAAGAGAGAAGTAGCCTTGTTCTCTTGAAGAGCTGTCATTTTGCATTAATTTTATGGTAGTAGCTTCTTTTCATACAATGACTTGTGCTGTTTAAGTAAACAAGTTTGGCAGTCTGTTTTTCAGGTGTCTTCTCATTAATCAGTAGTTAAGAAATATCTCTCAAGGCTCATGTCTGAAGACAGCTGTAGCAGAGTAAGGATCTTGATTAACTTCCTTTGTTTTCTTAGTTTGAACAATACATTCTCTTATCCCATTTGGGTTTTGCAATGCCTGTGGTTTTAAACTACTATAGAATGGAGTATTATTATCTTAGAAAACACCAGGAACATGATTACCTATTGTGAAGGTATTTATATTTGTGTATAGCAAATGAAAAATGGAATTTTAATTTAAATTAGTAGAGAATGGTGGTGTTTAATTGTAGCATCTTCCAAGCTGCAGTATTCACAATTGTGGTGTCCTGGGGTGCAAAGGAATGAAAAATCAGGCTCTTGATTAGGAATTCCTTGCTTTTTCAAAAGATATTTCAGTTGATTATTTCTTTTTTTGTTTCAATTGTGGCATTCTCTAGTTGATGTAATTTAGTCTAGCCTGATTTAAGTCAGAAACTCATACACTTTGGCAGTTATTTTCTGGAAGTTTGCTTGCTTTGGTTTGCAGTAAGTAAACAGTACACACGGCAAACTGATTATTGTGGACATACATGATAAGGCTGCCTGTTTATTCCAGATTTTGGAAAGGGTATCCTTTTGCGTAGTTTGATTTACAGATGTTCTCTCTGAGTAAAGCATTTCTGTCTTCATATTTATTTTTATAAGTATTTTCTACTTTTATCTAATGTGAAGATATTCAATGGTAGCATGTTGTCCCTGTTTAGAGCTAGGAGTATGTTCAGCTTTGTACAATACTCAACAGCAGACAATCACTGCCCTGGAGAACTTAAAGTCTAAAAATACCTCAGCTAATGCTTCAGCTTTTTTCAGCTTTTAACATTCTCAAGATTTTCTTATTGTTTTGTCTCATCCTAATAAACCTTAATTTTAAACTGTTAGCCAAAGCAAATCAGTTTGGTTACTATCTGAAAATAATCTGATAAAAGGTAACTTACTCATTTTTAGATTTGAAAATGCATATGGGTTCAATCCAGCATTCACTGAAGAGCAAAGACAGAATCCTGGTGTTATGGACTCCTCTAGGTAACTTTAATATTGCCTACCTGCTCCCAGTAGTGCCAGCATCTGCAAGCCGTCTGGCTGCGTTAGCTGTCTTCTTTCTGGCTGTAGAGAGCAGTTTAGTCGCAGCAAACTGCTAGAGCTCTGGTTGTAAATGAGGTCACTGGGTAAGACATGTCTATCCACCTGATACTTTTATGAACATATGTGTATTTTGAAGCAGTGAAATGTGTGTCTGTCCATCAAGCCTCATTTCAAAGCTGTGTTGTGGGGGTTTTTGCCATCAGGACTGTCAGCAGCCAGGTGAAGATGAGTGTTATCTGCTAGTTTAATGCTGGGCAAAGGAAGGATGGCAAGAAATGACATCATGAGCTAATGGCAAAGGGACTAAAGAGGAATGAGGAATAAACAAACTTTAGCAGAAAGGTTTTGCAGTCCACTGTATACTGCCTCCTTTTGGTGTGGATATTTTTGTACGTGTTTCTGCCTCTGTGGTTTCTCCTTTCTAATAACAACATCAGTCAGCTCTGAGTTGTGGTATCTCAGATTCTTTCTAGAGATTAAGCTGCAGGTTTAAATTTTTGGGCTGGCATAAGGACCATCTGTTCAGTGTAGTTTGCAGACAAAGTGGAGATAATGTGTTATGAGCATACAGAACTCACTGTATGAAGAGAAGGCAGGAATACACTTCAACATTTGTTAATTTCAGTTTTGTAGTTAATTCTGTTGTGCTTGAAAAAGAATTCTTCTAAAGGATGAAGCCATCATATCTTATTTTGTATATGGTGATCTAAGGGAGGACAGTTTCAGGTTGCTCTTCAGAGTGGTTTAAGTGTGTGATGGCTTACAGGGTTGGTGAGAGACAGAGACATTCTCTGTCTCAAAACTATTGCTAAATTGTGATGGCTACACTAGCTTAATGCTTTTGAGAAAGGGAGCATTTCATTCTGTGTTCATATCTAAATTTCCCATCTCCTTAGCATACACCTTGTCTTGATCTCCATTTTCATTCCATTAAGTGACTGTATATTAAAAATTGCTCCTTGCTGTCCTGTCTGGTATGAAAATTATGACATGAACCACTGGAGGAGTCCTGAACTCTTTTGTGTGTTTCAGACTAAGCCCTACACCAGTATTAACTCCCACCTGACGGGGGTACCTCTGTTGCATAAACCAGAGCCATTTCTACACCTTGACATGTTCCAGATTAGTGAACTAGTTCTCATGCCTTCTACAATTCAACCTCCATCTCCTCCATCGTACATAGGGACTGTCTTCACCTTAATTTATTATTCTTATTGTTTTCAAAGATCTGAAATTGGTTTTTTATTTAAAAAGTGTGTGTCATGTCTCTTTGCAGGAAGAGAGAAAGAACAAGACTATCCCAGGTGCTCAAATTCAAGAGAAGGCTGAAGAGTTAGAAAGGGAAAAGAGGGAGATACAGAAGGGGTCACCAGCAACACTGCCCAGTGCCATATAGAGGTAGCCTTTCTTCCCATTCCTGCTCCATCTGACATTAACACCAAAGACAGGATATCAGATATTCATAAGAGAGATTCATCAGAGATTCATTATTTACCTTAACGTACATGTCATAGTCCTTAGCTACTGACTTTACTGATCTCTTACCTGAAGTCCCTAACTCTTCATTGTGAGCCTGCTTCTATTATTTCTGTATAAGGGCTAGTAAATGTTAGGAACCAGATGAATGAATGTTTTGAACTTAAAACACTGTGGAAATCACTGACAAATAAAATATGAAAATTAGTAAAAAGTTGTCATGTTTAAAGAAGGCTGTTTTCAACTTCAATTTTGTATGTTCAAGAGAACATGTGATGGGAATCCATACCAGAAACAATAATGGATTTGAATTGGTCAAGGCTAAAATGAAACAACATAAAAACTGTGAAACTTTGCCTGTTTGTCACTTACTACTTTCATGGACCTTCCTCTGACTGCAGATTTATATTAGCTGATCTTGTGGTATCCCCTCCCCAATGACTGATAAACACATTTCTGTGTGCTGTTGTTGCTCCTAAGGGCCTAAGCCCACCATGTGGGAAGGGGGAGACCCATGGGTAAAGGAGAAGCTGTCAAGTGGGCAGGGAAAGGATTCACAGTGATCCCAAACCATGACTGTAACTCAGAAGTCAGAGCCTTGCCTCTAGTGAGCCTATCAATGTACAAAGAAGCAGATGGATTTTAGAGCACTTCAGGTACAGAGAAATGAGAAAACAGGTTGGTACCCATCAGCTCTTTCTCTCTGCTCATCATAGCTCTTTAGTCACATTAGCAGGCTATAATGTCTTTCAGTTAAATTAACTAATGGAATAATCTGTGTTCCTTAATACAGTTGACCATCCTGTTCAGATTTAATCCAGATCAGGCATGGACTCTGCAAAGTTAACTGGAGTTTGTGATACGTATGCTGGTTTTATTCTTTTAGGCTGGTTTACACTGGGTGCAGGACAGTAGGACACTTTTAAACCCAGTATAAACATAAAGCATGCTGCACATACAGGCAATACCTGAGGTGACATCAGATGTACTAGGACTAATTTACCTACTTAGTGTTGTTTGAACCAAGTAGCAGAGTGAGTTTCTACTGCTGCTATGCAGCTGTGCAGTTTTGTACTGGATGCTAGTTTTCAGATGCTTTTAAAAACTGCTACGTGCTTTCACTCTTGGTTTACTGTCTCATGATGTGACAGCCCTCAAAAGTACAGAAAGCAGGTATTTGCTAGCACTATCGTTTATCACTGAAGCAGTGTAAAATTTCTGCTTTGCCATCAGCATAATGGGATTTGCCTATTACAAGTCAGCCTACAAGCAAAGGGGTCCAAAGGTATCTTTCTGTTCTTTTCCCAGATAGATGCAACTAAGTCTCATCAAATGTTAAAAATGCATAAAATGTCGTTCCTGTATATTTGTGTTAACAAAATTTCAGATATGCTGTGGATGTTTTCTTCTAATAGTTACAAGATGTAAAGTACAGCATTTTTTCAAATGTAATTATTTATTTACAGAAGGATAACAGAGTGTGAAACAAAGGACTATAACTAGGTTCCGTTTCTGGTTTTGGGGAAAATTTTATTTGGCACAGTTCTATTTTCCTCCAACCTCTCAATTTTCGATAGGCGACAGTCAAGTTATAGTCCAGGCATAAGAAGACATGGTCTGTAGAAAAAACTTTTTTATGTATCTTTGGAATGATTAACCTCTTTTAAAAAAAGTACTCTTGCATCGCCTGGACTAGCTATCTAGAAACCTATCCTTCTCTCTCTAGGGTACCTTTATACTGCTGAACACAAATGAAATACTATTTGTATGAGTTATCACCCAGCTTTGTACAACAAGCATCCCTTACAAATCCAAGGTGTCATGTTTGAGTTTAAAGTATTTGAAATAATATGGGTGGTCTTGCATCCCAGGAAAATCATTTCTTTATAGCAAGAAATTGCTGTACATCCACTCCCTACCCTGAAGGATGATATGTAGGGTATGTGGGAGCATTGGGGAGAACTAGAAGGTGAAAAGTGTATTGGGATAGAGTTGCAAAAGAGCAGGATGTCTGGCATGCCATACTGATCATGCATTCTGCAGGGCTGTTGCCTCCTTCATTGCACTTGGGACTATCTGGAAGAGCTCTAGCTCATCTATATGTTATACCTACTCTCCCAGTTTGATGTATGTATATGTATGAATGGCCAGACTTCCCGAACAAAGATTTGGGAAGGGCTCTCCCCACGTGGGTGTGCCCTTCCAGCCTGCACAGTGGATTTTTTGTTTGATAGTAAAACAAAATTTTGTGCTAGTGTTCAAGCCTCTGCCAAGACCAGCAGGGTTAGTCAAGCCCTGCTTAATTTTTCTAGTGTGGAAATTATCTGAGTGCCTAGTCATAAATCTAAAAAGAACTTCATGTCAGAGCATGTGAGATGGATATGAGGGTCTGGTGCCCAATTTAAGAATGACCCTTAAGTGCCTTGATATCAAAGCTCATGTGCTTGAAAGACTTTGAGACTCACTTCCCCAAAATTTTTGACTGGATGCCTAACATGTCATAGGTAATGCATGCTCTAGAAACCACATTTTTAGATATCATTTGGTATCTAAAAAATTCCTTGGTAATATGACATCAGTACATGAAAGCACTTTAATATGGGCAGTGAACACTAGTAAATGGTAGCCTATCTTAGAAGACTTAAGTTGGTTGTCTTAAGACTACTCTTCAACCTTATCTCTTTTGGTATTGCAAAGAACGTTTTTAGGAATGTTTTTGTTCTGATGTTTCAATTCACAGTAACTAAAGCATTTCATGCTAGTTAGAGTTGTGTTGCAACTCTCTGTCTTTTGTAGATGTGTGGATGGAGGAACAGAGCGTCTCAGAAAACTCAAGCTACCCCTGCCCATTACATTAATAGAATTTTTCAGATCTGTAACTTGCAGGCAATTTGCAGGCAATTATCTTTTAGTCCAATCTGCTCACCTCACTGCATACAGATTTTGTAATTCAGTGGTATTGGGGTGGCCTACTTCCAAAATTTTTTCTTAATCCTTCATCACAGTGCAACACTGGACCACAGTGGGTGGGACTGGGAATCTACAGCCACTTAATCCATTTGCGCCCAGAGAGAGGAGAGATGGGATGATTCTGCTGTTTCATTCAGAGGGCCTTAGTAAAATCTTCTTTTCCCTAACAAGCCTTTCCATTTGACACCTTCTCACCTATACGTTAATGCTTTTGGGAGCTAGGTGTGAAACCAAAAGGAGAAATGCACCTGTTTGCATAGTGAATTTTTTTAAATGGTAGTATGGGAAGTATTATGTAACATGACTTTTGCAAACAACTGGAAGTTTAGCTTGGCAAGTGGCAAGCAGCCTCTGCACAATATTGTTCCTTGCATGTGAAAATCCCCAGCATGACCAATTCAAAAGTTTAACATACCTGACACCTTTCTGGGAAAAGTAGCTCAGACAAAGTGAAATGAAGTATTTAAAAAACTAGGTGTTTGGGCATGAATCTAACAATGCTGAGGAATTTAAATTGCTCATTCAAATAGGGGTGAAGTAGGGAGAAGAAAACTTTCCTTTTCATGTTCCAAACATCTTCCTTTCAGGAGAATGCTGCAGTGGTGTGTTTGGTTCCTTTTTACATCAAAGGGTAGGTGTAACCAGTTCTGGAAGTGGGTTAACAAGTGATAATTAAGTGACTTTAAATATTAATCATCCTATTTAAAAGTAACATTGGCAAAGAAAGACATTCTAATGAGAAGTAAAATTACATTATAAACATTATTCTGCAAAAATGGGGCTTATTCAAGTGTTTCTTTGAAGCCAAATGAGAACTGATCCAGTGGCTGAGTATATTCCCAGGGTGCTGAGGAAGCCGAATTCTTTTCATAATTGTTTGACAAACTTCTTCCAAAACACACAGAGCACAGACTTAAAATGCATTTTTCCTGTTGTGTGCCTGTGTTTATGGGTGAATACTATATGGACTTTGGTCTGAGTTTGCTCATCTGAGAAACCCTGGGAGAGGACTCCATGTTTCAGTTAACTGTTTCCTGTCAAGCAGACAAAACATGTTCATCTGGGGGGAGATGGAGGGGTGGGGGGTGGGGGGGGTGGAATGACAAAGTTATTTTAAGGTAAACAAACCTATGGCTGACATTTGGTTTCCTCAGGGTGTGGGGTATTTTTGTTATTGTTATTCACATGTGGATAAAAAGGACTGATTAGGTATCACCACTGTTAGCTTCAGCTTTTCTCAGGGAAATAAAGTCAGGCTTTGAATAGGAAGTATTTATATAATTTCGAGGCTAAGCTGAGCCTGAAGGCTCATCACTGGATGAGCTTAAAGATTTGTCCTATAGTAGCATATTGATGTGAATGTTGAAATGAGGCAGATGTGCCTGACTGACACAAGGTCAGAGAGGACTGTGTTCTGACAAGGGATTCTGGAAACTGATAGAAAGCTTTTATAAAATTGTTCTCTTTCACAGTTTAATTGACCAGTGGTTAAGGGAAAAAATGGGAACATTCATGTAGATTATATTGGATGTATATGACTTTGTACAGTGTCCCTTCCCATACAGAGCAGGGATTGCAAACTTTCCCTTAGGAAACTGACATCAGTGAAAATACATTGTTTGGTTAATATAGGAAATTTGTGAATTCTGTTTTTGAGTTTTTTCCAGTTGTTTTTTTTGTTGTTGTTGTTGTTGTTGTTTTTTTCCTGGGGTATAAGAACATTGGTCTAATCCTGCAAATGTTGCTTAAGGCCAAATATCGCTGTTCTTATGTCAAAAGACATTTAATCAAATGAATGTTGAATTCATTTCTCTGTCTTTATTCAATTGTTTTTTGAGTTAAATATTCATTGACTTCAACAAGAGCTTTGTTTGGTAAGAGCTGAATTAAACTAAGTAGAAACATCAGGACCCAGCTAAGATACTGACTTCTCCCACGTCCTTAGAGCTCAGTACACTGGAGTTCATTAACTCTCATAAAATGTAATGCTAAAAGTAGATGTATTATTGAGTAATGGCAAATGGAAAGTTACATAGATGCATTAGCTTACTTGCTTTCAGTTTCTAGAATGCATAGTAAGACGCTGCTTCCCTGCATTGCTTTTGGACATCCACTTATGACTGCAAAAATGACAGTTTAAACTATTGTCAGAGAATTTGTAAAACTCTTGTGTCTTGATCTGAGCAGGTGGTGACAGAACATGAAAGTGGTTAATCAATGTAATTCTCAGAGTTGTGCTTATTGTCTTGATGCAATTTGTAATTCAATGATTAAGTATGAGGAAGGAAATAAGGAAAAGGTTAGACAGGGCTGTGTTTTAAATTCAATCGGGAGTGAGTAAAATGGAAAAGAAATTCCACTGCTAAGAGTATCTACCCATTTCTATACTGAAATGGACTTAGCATAAGAGTAGTTGTGGTAAAAAAACCTGAGAAGCAGAATGTAAATGTCAGACCACTCTGAAGTTTAGGGTAAGGCAGTTTCAAGAATATTCTCCTCTATTCCACATGCACATGTTCCCAACTGATCAAATGGCATCTGAGAGCAATGAAGTCTTCTGCTGTCCCTACCAAGCCACTTGTAGAAGTGTGAGAGCAGCAACAAAAGCATTGGCAGCAAAATTTTACATCAAGAAATGTTTCTTCACATATGGAAATGCTTTACTGGCTTGCAGAATTAGTTCCCTATATTATGTCTGTTACATCTTAATTCTGATTAAGGGTAATATGAAGTCTGAGTTTCCTAAGGAGTACACTGTTAGAAGATATAGGGCCTCTTTGCCAAATTTTCTGCTGGCCTGTACACCATGTGTTGATACCTGTATACACTATTTACATGAACAGTAAAGTTTTTTTTCTTTACATTAAAAAAGTAATCTGCATATCTTTCCACTCCAGTAGAAAAACTATCAGAGATTTTCCCTCTTTCTAAAAGCAGATCATTAAAGCTTCATCATTTTTATGAGCATTTGGCCTGCTCCATGAATGGATTCTAATAATTAAATTAGATTTTTGTTCTTTGAGCTTTTTCATTGTGGTTTTGCGTACCTTTTCTGCTTGCTTTGTTTGAGACTTTTAACAGATAGAGACCAGAAAAATAAGATTGTATATTGATCTAAGCAGATTCACTCCTAAACAAACTATTTCTCAAAGATTTCCAGGAGGCACCAGCAGCTCTTTAAGAAGTAACAGCCTACAAAAATGTTATTTTTCACAGTTAAGTAGACTTTGGTCTAAAGCTGTGCAAACAAGCCTCTGAATCCTTGTTGCTTCCAGGGACTGTTTTTGGGTGTGTGCTGATCTATAAATCAAAAGGATTTGAAACAATGTAAGAGAAAATGTTTAAAGAAAATAAATACAAATGAAAACATTTTTCTCTTCTCCCTCCTGCAGATCAGGGTACCTTCCAAAAAGGCCAAAGGCATTACAGGGATGCAAAACTTGAGGATGAGAGAGGAGATTCAAGAGTGCCTGGTCAAAATCCCACCGAAATAGTGGCAAGCTTATCGTTAGTTACAGTGAATTTTAGACAAGATCTGAGATAGGCAAGACCCAAACTGGAGAAAAAGAAAGTTAAAAATAAAAGAAGTCACTGGATCTATGTGGAGCCTGCAAGGTTCTTTTATAAATAATATGTAGCTCTTTATGAAACCATATGTGACATTGGCGGTGCATGAAGAGCCTAAATGGCTTGAAGACTTTGAAGTAACATTGATTTGAAAGGCCCTAGAGCAATGGGACAGTTATTAATGCCCTGCCAGTACTGCAAAATAATACATCTACAGATGTTTTAAACCAAGCAGCTTATATTGGTTCTTACTCTATTGTTGACATCAGTCGCAAAACTCCTGGAGACCTCAGTGGTGACAACCCAGGCAGGAGTGATGAAGTGAATTCATTCACTCTGATGGGTGCAGAGCTAACTCTGAACAGTCCCGTTACCCATTATTGACTGACATCATCCACCCTTATGTTCCTGATGGCTGACATGAGTATGCAGTATAAAAGTACTGCCTTCCCAGGCAACCTAAACACAAGAGGGCAGCTGGAGGAGAAATCTATGTGGATGAGATTACTAGCTACAAATAGAAGGGGTTTTTTCCTGCCAGTAGCCACTTGGATGGAAAACTAAATAAATATCTAACTTGCTCTCATTCCTTTTTGAATGAGACAAAGCTGACCACTGTGGAGAAGAAAAAAATATTAAAATTCAGTAGTCATTTAAGCAGCTGTAGTTTTATTGTTTTTAAGCAATAAAAGCATAAGAAGAGGTAAGAAGCAAGTCTGGATTGGGTGGTGCTAATTGATGATTCTTGGTAATGTTTTTTTTCAATTCATGCATGTACTAATACTCATAATATTATCCAGAAGGAATATATGAAGCATCTTAGTCCATTATCAACAATGAATCATTGACTAATCTGCCTATGAGGAAAATTACTTCTCTGAAAAATTAGCTCAAGCTTATTCTTTACATTCAAGTCAATGACAGTGCTGTAGACTGAAAAGCAAGCCCAATGCAGCTGTCCAATAACCCTGAGATCTGTGAGGAGAAGAGATTTTGTTCCTAAGGCTTTCCTTTATAACTTTTTGATTAGCATTCAAGAGCATAAACAGTGCATAACTTTTATGAGTGTTAAAAAAGTCCAGTCAATATCAGGGCTTCAATCTCAACCTCTGTGTGTGTGTCTGTGTCTGTGTCTGTGTGTGTGTCTGTGTCTGTGTCTGTGTGTGTGCTATCGCCAGGTAGTGCTTAGGTCTGCAGTTTGTTCTCTAGTCCTGATCACTGCCTTCCTGCATTGCAGAAATCTTACTCATTCTTGAGCTTCCATTTAGGGTCAGTCAACTGCATCTCTTCTAAAACAAACTCCAAGGTGCAGTTCTGGGGGAATCTCCAAGGACCACTGCAAATAAGCACTGTGACCAAGACTGCACAGTCCTGCACTTGCATAGTCTTCCAGGAGACTTTGGACTCTTAGTCATCTCCAGCACATGCAGGGCTTAACAATAGAAAATCATAGTGCTGATACACTCCATCGCAGTCCTCACACTGTTTCAGACCCTTTGAACTGAATAAAATAGATAGAAAATAATAACGGTCTAATGGCATGGGGATACCATGGCAGAGATGGCCAAGTGCTATCAAATGTGAATGCAGCCAGTGGCCTTCACCTTTGGGTGAAAGAACACTTAGTAGAACACTTTACCCACTCAAAGTATGTGTCAGGTATGTCTAAAAGGGATCTCTGTATGAAAGATGATAATTGACATGATCAAGTCTGCAGTACATTTTTCAGGGCTAACTCTTTATAGCAACTGATGCAAGCAGTAAAAAGAGTAACAGACTGTGAGGTTCACCAGACTTCAATCTTTTGGAAATGCCATATGATAATTTCCCACTTACTAAGAAAAAAGGTGCTAGGTCACTACTAGGTGAGATTGGGTCATCAAGTATGATATGTTATCACCATTTCAAAAACTGCATCTGTCTGACAATTTATCTTTCAGTCTCCAAACTACAAACCACAGTAAACAGTGAAAACTTAGTAAAGACATTTAATTCTGTTTCTATGTAAGAGAAAACAAAAAAGGTCTTTTGGAATTAAACTTGGGATCTAAGAGGCCATATGTTTTGTACATCAGACCTCCTCAGAGGTCTCTTCTCATGTAATACATTTATCTGCTCGGTGGGTTATTTTTGGAGTCATATTTCAGTAGGATATAACTTCTAAGGCAGGCTAGGGAAAGTTGGAAATGTCTTGCTTCATTAGGACATTTACATAGGGAGATGTCTGTAGTCCTGTCAAAACAAGACACTCACATAAGTCCCATTCTGCAAGCAAGAACAAGTGATTATCCTATCCTGAACAGCAAAGATGATCAACTCATTTGCTAGTATTCATTACTCTTACATCACTGGATTGCAATTCTAATAAATATTCCCTCATCTTTCTCTTAAATCTTGCTACTTATATAAGTTTTGATGTGCAGGAGAGGGTGTTTTTTTGATGAGGCTACAGATATGCCCCTATGGAAATGTCCCTACATAATTATTTGACCAGATAATCTTAAAGGTCTTTTCCAATTGAAATGATTCTTTGATTGCAACAGTTGCAAAGAAACTGTGTGTGGCATATTTTATCAAGTCATTAATAAGCACAAAGGATCCCGCTTTCCAGAAGTATTGCAGTGAAACATCTCTAGTCACTGAAAAGTTATTCCACAAAGCAAGGAAATCATCTCAGTCCTTTAATATGATGGTGCATTTTCATAAGGGACTTTTAGGAGCCCCTGAGGGTCTTTTCCACCACATCAGTGATGCAGTTTAGCTGCACCTGCAACCAATTAACATTGCTCTTTCTATTCTGATTAGCAGGCCACCAAATTTAAATGTGATCAAGGATCCTAACCACTGCAGAGTTCAATACATTTAACATTATATAGATACGTTTTTATGATATATAAAAAATTAGGCATGGGGACTGTTCACCAGCCAGGCATTTTTTAAAAAAATTAAATGCTTATTAATTCTTCTGGATTTTAGTATGTCATTTCATAACACACTTTCCCTGTCAGTAAATTTGCCTAGTGAAAAGCTGAACAAATAAAGAAGTTTAAGGCTGAAATATATGTCTTTTTCAGAGCAGAAAAGCTAACACAGACTTTTCTTGAGCTGTTAAAGCTAAATCTTGTATCTTCAAAAGTTGTTTACGTGCTTCATATCTACAAGTCAGTAAGCATAACTCACAAAGCCAGAGCTGTCCCCATGACCCACTGACTTTTTGACATCTTGAGGTCATGCATCCAAAGCATGCACAAGCAGGAAACGCAAGGCTTCTTCCAACCACATCCTGGTATGTCTGTAGTGTAAATTAGAGCTGTGAGAGCTCAGGGAAAATTCATCTGGCAGGCATGCTGTGTTTCTTTTCCTTTTTCTTACCAATTGTGCTGAACAGTCTGAGTTTAGTCTTAGTCTAATTAAAATTAATGAGAATTAAATGTAACGGTAAAAAGCAGAGATCACCCATAAGTGATTGGTGGTAGGGATGGAAAACCTATATATTAAGAAGCCACCTAGCAGGAACCTCTTGCATCTCAGGAATGATACAAATGATAAGATACAAGGATGAGGGAACATTTATCAGAATTGCAATACAGTGATGTAAGAGTGTCACATACTAGCCAATCACTGATCATCTTCATCATTCAGGATAAGATATGTACACATATTTTTGCTTGTGGAATGGAACTTATGAGATTGTCTATTTTCTTTTTTTTTCTTGACAGGATTACAGACATCTCAATTTCCAGCCCAAAAAGAATGCATCTTCTCTTATTTATCTAGCGATTTACTTATCTAGCAACTGCATAAATTTTCTACCAGTCATATCTTTGTCATGTCATCCAAAGCTGCAAGGAATTACTCAGAAGTCGCTGATCCCTGCTGAGAACTTACTAGGGAAGTTTCTCAGATTGCTCTCAAAGATAATCATCTTTTATTAGGGCTATGTGAGCAAGAAGCAAACAAGAAAAGTGAGACATAAAGGAAAGAGCAGAAAGTGTAAAGGAATTCTATTATTATAGAGAGCTAAAATTCAAAGGAAGTAAACTCTCTTATCCAATGTGATTCTTATCCCTGGTCCAGTTTAAAAATGGACCTGAAGTTTCAAGGTGCTCAGCTGAAGATTAGACCACCAAACGTGGTGCCACATGTTTAGGTGTCGGATAAATAATGTAGAAGGACAGGGGCAGTATGATACTTAAAAAAGAGGGAAATTGCTGAGCTGCATTCCCGCATAAATGAAACAGAATCAGATAGGACCATGTTTCCTGGAGTGGCATCACTGATATTTGACAACATAAATATCTGATGGCTATATATGGCTATATACAGAATTCTTCTCAAAATGTACAGCACATCCAGCTGCCTTCCTCCCCCAGACCACAGTCACTGAGAAATAAATTGTTGCTCTTCTCTGAATGGCACATATGAGGCATTGCTGGTACATTGAGATACCAGTGACATGGATTGGAAAAAGAATTATCTTGCTTGCACCAAAAAGGAAAGTTATTAATAAACAGGGGCTGTAAGTTCAAACATTCCTCCAAGAAACAGCTCGGGAAGAAGGACATATGCAACTGCATTTTTAGTTTTATATATAAAGCAAGATCCGATGCAAATCCAGTTTGACAAACACAATGAAAAATCAGCATGTTTGCATATCCTAAGTAATGCAGTACCCAAGCACCCAACTGTTCAGGCCTTGAAGATTATGCCAAGCCACTGTCCATCATCTTCCAACAGTCCTGGCTCTCTGGGAAGGTCCCAGATGATTGGAAGTTGGCAAATGTCACACCAATCCACAAAAAGGGCTTCAAGGAGAACTCAGACAACTACAGACCTGTCAGCCTGACCTCAATGCCTGGAAGGGTTATGGAGCAGATCATATTGAGTGCAATCACACAGCACCTTCACGATGGACAAGGGATTACATTCAGCCAGCATGGGTTTAGGAGGGGCAGGTCCTGTCTGACCAAACTGATCTCCTTTTACAATCAGGTGACCCACCTGGTGGATGAGGGTCTATCTAGACTGTGTCCACTGACTGTGGTGTATCTAGACTTCAGCAAGGCCTCTGACACTGTTTCCCATAATATACTCCTGAAAAAGCTGGTAGCCCATGGCTTGGACAGGTATATCCTCTACTGGGTTAGGAGCTGGCTGGAGGGCTGAGCCCAGAGAGTGCTGGTGACCAGAGCTGCTTCCAGCTGGCAGACGTTTACTAGTGGTGTTCCCTAGGGGTCTATGTTGGGTCCAGTCCTGTTTAACATCTTTATTGATGATTTAGATGAGGGGATTGAGTCCATCATCAGCAAATTTGCTGATGACACCAAGTTGGAAGGGAGTGTCGACCTGCTGGAAGGCAGGAGGGCTCTGCAGAGGGATCTGGATAGACTTGAGAGATGGGCTGATTCCAATGGGATGAAGTTCAATAAGGCCAAGTGCCGGGTTCTGCACTTTGGCCATAACAACCCCATGCAGCGCTACAAGCTGGGCACAGAGTGGCTGGAGAGCAGCCAGGCAGAAAAGGACCTTGGGGTACTAATTGACAGGAAGCTCAACATGAGCCAAGAGTGTGCCCAGGTGGCCAAGAAGGCCAATGGGATCCTGTCCTGGATCAAAAATAGCGTGACCAGCAGGCCCAGGGAAGTGATCCTTCCCCTGTATTCTGCATTGGTGAGGCCACACCTTGAGTATTGTGTTCAGTTCTGGGCCCCTCAGTTCAGAAAGGATATTGAGGTGGTGGACCGGGTCCAGAGAAGAGCAACAAGGCTGGTGAAAGGACTGGAGCACAAGTCCTAGGGGGAGAGGCTGAGGGAGCTGGGGTTTTTTATCCTGGAGAAGAGGAGGCTCAGAGGTGACCTCATCACTGTCTAGAACTACCTGAAGGGAAGTTCTAGCCAGGTGGGGGCTGGTCTCTTCTCCCAGACACTCAGCAATAGGACAAGGGGGCATGGGCTTAAGCTCTGCCAGGGGAAATTTAAGTTGGATATCAGAAAAAAATTCTTTGCAGAGAGAGTAATCAGGCATTGGAATGGGCTGCCCAGAGAAGTGGTGGATTCACCATCCCTAGAGATTTTTAAATGCAGATTGGACGCAGATTTTTAAACGCAGAGTGCCATGATCTAGTAAATGGACTGGATTTGGACCAAGAGTTGGACTTGATGATCTCGGAGGTCTTTTCCAACCCAATCGATTCTATGATTCTATGAACTAAGGCAATTTTGTAGCAAGACAGAAAGGTTTTGCCTGAGAAGTTTTATCACTGTAAGGAAGTTTCGCTAGTGACAAATATATGAATCATGAGAAAGGTTTTGTTAGGCGAGTTGTTTGATCAGTAAAGGGTATAAAGGGTACATCAAACTAATAATTCAGCTTTCAAGTGGTCACCGGTTTTGTTTTTGTCTTTGTGATAGAGAATAAGTCAGGAATCTAATTCTTTCATGGAACATTTGAACTGGTATCAGTCACTGTTTGGCTGGATGGTGTTTTTCAGAAAAGGCAGTGCTATGAGGTGCATTTTATTTCCTACTCACCATAAGCAGCTGGGTCTGAGACTTTTTAAATAACAGCGAAGAGACATAAACATCAAATATTGTGCTACTGAATTCTAGGAAATAAGAATTGAACTGCCTGTAAAACTAAACAAATGTTTCCATCAGTAAAACAGGCAAAGCAATTTAGGAAACATGATCCAATTAGCAGTTGCATTTGAACATGCAATGGTTTACTAGAGTTTTCCTTGAATCAGTCCTCTGAATTTGCTTGCAGTTTTGGAAGTCAGGTCACATATCTTCTTGGCAGATAATGTGTGGGTATCTTAGCAATGATTGCACTTCCTGGAGCATACCACTACACTCACTGCAACATAGCACAAGTGTGAAAGAGGGTTTTTATCAGGCTTAAATCAGTAACTCCTGTGGGTGGAGCAATTATAAAAATGAGTCATTTAACACTTTGCATCATTACTGCACATCTAGCTTCACTGTCCAGTCATTTTCACTACAATCAACCATTAGAGTTGGTTTGGGTTGAAACTGTTCTTCCAGTTGTTGAATGTTTATGATTATGTGTACATTAACATATTCCATAGCATGCTGCAAAATGCTTAGCCCTTCAGCTGTTAATGCTGTTTGCAAAGCTGCTTTAGAAACTTAATTATTGGAATGAGCCAGGTCAGAAATAAGGGTCGTCCACAAATGATTATTGATTTCAGGCCTAAGCAAAATATATTAAAACTCCCTATACTTGTAATTTTACTGCTTTTTATTGGATCAGCTGATTTGCTTTAGTACTTTCTTTCCATTAAGGTTGAACATTTATAATTGGTGACACTGTTTTCTGTTTCAAATATAATTATGTGATTTAAAAAAAAATTGGTTTGATGTTTCTGTTTGTGTCCTCCTGCTGCTCATTTAGCTTGCGTTTTTCTTCCCTTGCCTTTCCTTTTTCCTTTGAAAGCAGAATTCTTCTTTGTACTCCTGTATTGGCAGTTCACTCCAGGACGCTCATTTCCAGATTCAATGCCAAAAGTGTGTGTGATGTGTTTAAGGATGTATATGACCAATTCTTCCTTTTTCTTGCTTCACATGCTGTCAGGAGAGGCAATGCCTCTAGTTATGGGCACCGGAGTAATGCTTACCAGTCTGTACCCTTGTACATGCCAGACTTCCTCCAGCAGTTCAACCTGCCTACTGGCATTAGAAAGCTCAGTGGTATTGGTCTCAGTGCTGGTAAACCTGCTCACCTTGCTGAAAAATCTGTTTTTCTCCAAAGGAGGTGTTGAGGTTCTCAAATTTGTTTTGATCTTCTTGTGTCATGCCAAATGTAAGATAACAAAGTCCAACAAAAGGGCTAGTTGAAACCTGTACCAATTACCTACAAGGGAAAGTATGGTGTTGGATCCACTGTTTTCATCTTGGGAAGTATCGCTGTGAGAGGACTATGTCTAAGAATAGCAGAGCCTTTTTTCTCCAGTTTGTCAAGGACATGAAGGAAAGGGATGGGAGACTATACAGCAGGCCAGCTAGTGCAGCTGACAGGAGACAAACCTTGCAAAAGGTATCAGGATAAAGAGGAACTAGTTCTCTTTATTTTATCAAGTTGAAACAATTTTGTAGAATCCTAACTCCTGGATCCATGTGATTTCAGTTGTCTTTGTACACTTATTCCAAGCTTGAACAAGTTTGAGACCATTTAAATGAACCATTTAAATGCTATGACCTTGGAACTGATGCCAGCTTCACGACCTCTGAAATCCTTGGAAAAAGGAAGTGATCTTGGAGAAGGACCTTGGTAGACAGCAAGCTGGTCAAGGGAGGTGATCCTGCCCCTCTACTAAGACCTAGTGAGGCCACATTTGGAGTGCTGTGTCCAGTTCTGGGCTCCTCAGGTACAAGAGAGACATGAGACATGGAGCTCCTGGAGTGGGTCCACTGAAGAGTGGCAAGGACAGTTAAGGGACTGGAGCATCTCTTACAAGGAAAGGCTGAGAGAGTTGATCTTGTTCAGCCTGAGGCAACTGAGGGAGGACCTCATCAATGTATAAAAGTATCTGAAGTGAGGGTGTCAAGAGAATGGAACGAGGCTCTGCTTGGTGCTGCCCAGCAATAGGACAAGAGACAATGGGCAGAAACTCATGCACAGAAGTTCCACCTGAATATGAAGAACTTTACTGTGCAGGTGACCATGCGCTGGAACAGATTGCCCAGAGAGGTTGTGGAGTCTCCCTTACTGGAGATGTTCAAGAACCACCTAGATGCAATGTGCTCTAGGATGATCCTGCTTGAGCAGGAAGGTTGAAAGAGATGATCCGCTGTGGTCCCTTTCAACCTTACCCATTCTGTGATTCTGTGATTCTCTTCCCAGTGAAATGTCTGTGGCAGTGATCCACAAGAGCAAGTTTGTCTCTCCCGCCTCATGGTCTGCCAGATACGCTGCTGGCCACACAGAAATACCTCTCGTAAGAAATAACGTCCTCCTTCCCAAGTGGGAAAGTTGACTTCAGCCACAGTACACCACACTGCTTCAAGGTTTGCACTTAAACAGGACAAAATAATGGTCCACAGGATCCTGACGCAGAGGTGTGAGGACCAATGCAGTGTCCCAGTGAAAGAAGAGGACTCCTGAGCAGAGCTCCTTCGCTTAGCTCTGGGCCAGAGTCACAGTGCGGCTGTTACCAAGCAAAGTTTTTCAACCTGCATTAGAAACAAAGGATTTCAATTCCCCTTTAGATAAATTCTACCCTTAATGAGTATGGATGTGACCCTTTTATGGAGAAGAAAGTTTTGGCAACACCAGGATGCTGAGCTGACGTTCAAGATGATTCAACTTAAATATTTTTCTGAAAATATAAAGCAAAACAAAACAACCTTCCCCCCACCCCTAAGCCCCCAAAACAAAACCACACCAAAAACCCCCACCCCTAAAACAAAGCAAACAAAAAAAAACCAAGGAAAGAGAGAAACAAAACACCAAACCAAAACAAAAGAGCAAAAAAGTTGAAAGCAGATAAGATTCTGGACTTTTGAAATTCGATATTATTCATAAATATATTTGCAGGATTTGAAAAAGTATGCCCAATAGATGAAAGTCTTCTTTAATAGAAAGCTACTAATTTTTTCTTTTCATTTGGTTAATATTTCCTCTAAAGGAATCTTCTTTGGGGCCAAAACAAAATATTTCAAAATTTGGACCCATAATCAAAATAAGTTATTTATGCTTTTTCACTGTTCATTTCACAGGTCTGACTGGATGATATTTTGAGCTCACATATTACCAGGTCGAACAGTGTTGCAGTAGTATATATTATCTCCCAGACCATTCCCTCATTTTCTAGTATCCCCTCTTCCCCCATGAACCTTTTGCTCTTTCTTGGCCACCTCCCAAAATAATTCTCCTCTGTTTTCTTTTTTGCTGACAGTTTCCATTTAAAAGACCTTGGTTTCTGCCGCTTTGTATTCATTACAGAGTATAAATCAGGAGATCTCTGATTAGCTTACTTCCTTGGTTTTTTTTTTTTAGCCAGGATGATGTCAGTACAGCTTAAGGAATGAAGTTTATTAGTTACATTGTGGTCTCTCTGCTGGCCAAGTCAAGAGAACCCCAGTGTTCAAAAGAGTGTGGAAGATTGATGCAAACAGCGATAATTTATATTGCTTGGAATCATGGTGAAAAAGAAAATTTGAATGCTAGATGTGAATGTGTTTTGTGATCAGGTATGGGTCTAGCCCAAACGAAGAAGTAAAACTCAGTTAAAATGTCACAGCTTCCTTTAGTTCTGCAGGAACCAGCCTCTGGTGTATTTAGTGACTCATTTTTGAAAGGTGTGCTTGGCAATACTCTGAAAACTATTACTTAAAACATTGACATGCAAAAGGTTCACTCTGTCACTCAACTTATTTAAGATTCACAAGACTCACAAACCGCCATGAAGGTTTAATGTTGCCAAAAAGACTGGCTCTTTATTTTCACATCACAGTGGAGTGCTTGGAGGTATTTGGGTTCCTAAAAACATGGAAAGATAGCTTGAAGGTAGTCTCACTGCTTTTTCTTATCTATGCTACATAGTTTGTTTTGTGCAGCAGATATATTTAACATTAGCCAAAATAGCAATAGCATTTAACAGTAAGGCTAACCTTTATCATCTGACAAGTCTGATTCACTGTTTAGAGTCAAAATCACATTTCATTAGGAAAAGTCAGATCAAGTCATATCCCTACTGCTGTTTATTTTTTGAGAAAGCATATTCTCACCTTATTTCTCAAACTATTCCTATCTGTTTATTTTTAAATGAAGTACTCTCACAATGAATCAACATAGATTGCACTTTCTCAAATATGAAATAAATTTTCTTTCCTCTCAGAACAGTGCCAACTCCTGCCACTCAAAATAAGGTTTAAATCAGTGAATCAGCCTTACTTGCATCATTTCAGGGTCTCACCTTAGGCCCTGAGAAAGACAGTATCTTCTTGTAAGGATTTTCCCAAAATCCTGGTTCAAGCCCCTCACGCTGAGGAAGGTCTTTTTTGCAGCGTTGCAGCCAGACAGTCATGGTGCCTGAGATGTGCCACTCTCTAGCCCATCAGCCCACCAGCTGGGAACCCCTGCGCGCTAGTGGGGTTTCCTCTGCTGTCCAGTTGCAGTTGGCAGGAGAAACAGCTGTGAGCAGCCTTCGCTCTCAAAAAAGTTACTGTGGCCCCATATCCATTTCCTGGTAAAAAAACTAGCAAATTTCACAGACAGACAAATAAACCAAAACAAATCTGTGACAATGAATTACAGCAAACCTCTTCTGACATAAGGCAGTTTACTTAACTCACCTTGAAATGATGAGGTGTTGCACTGAGCTTTCACACCTGCATTCAGAAAGAACCTCAAGCCCCCTTGTCAGGCTGTGCTCTGTGCAAAGCTTTTACACTAAAAGTGTTAGGGTTTCGAAGGCTCCTTGTTCATGACTGGAGACCTTGAAAGCTGCATTTCATGTCTAAACAGCTGAAATTCTGTGAATATTTTCGTACAGAGGCCGAAATAAAATAATATTCAGTGGTCTTTCAATTTGCTGGTAGTTTCTATAGTCACTTGGAATCACAATTAAAAGTCATATTATACTATTTTTTTCCTGTTTGAATAAGGAAAAATTGAAAGCTAATACTTTTTTTCCCCTGAAAACCAATCAGTCCATTTTGAGATCTAAATGTGAAGATTTGTGAAAGTGGTTTATTTTTCTGGGTTATGACACCTCTACAAATGAAGTTTAATACATTTGATGTCTGATCAAATCTCTTGAAAGTGTAGAATAAAGTTTGGGCTACAAGAATCTCTTAATGATTCAGCTCAGAAATTCATCAAGCATTTTCTTCTGGTTTAAGAGTACAAGAAATTAGAAGATTTCTTTTACCAGAACTAATTGCACGATCTATACTGAATGGCTTCTCATTTTTGAATCTCAAGTGGGCAGAACTTGCTTTTTAGAATGTTACAAGTTTCCTTTGGTTTTTATTTTGTAAAAGCGTATTTAGAGTAATTGATCCATTTAATAAAGTAGATTTTTTTTTATTAGCTGTAGACAAAATTAATGTTGAGGACCCTATTGTATGATTAATAAGTGGCAAAACATTAAGTTTAGAGAGATATGCATGTTTATGCATAGACATGCATTGTTTGAAAAGAAACATTCAAACATTGTTTTTTGTTCTTCAGCCTTATATGGCCAAAATGCTGCAAGTCTTTAATTCATAGAATCATAGAATTTTAGAATCATAGAATCAGTTGGGTTGGAAAAGACCTCTAAGATCATCAAGTCCAACTCTTGGTCCAACTCCAGTCCGTTTACTAGATCATGGTGAGTGCCATGTCCAATCTCAGTTTAAAAATCTCCAGGGACAGCGAATCCCCCACCTCTCTAGGCAGGCCATTCCAATGCCTGATTACTCTGTCTGCAAAGAATTTTTTCCTGATATCCAACTTAAATTTCCCCTGGCAGAGCTTAAGCCCATGCCCCCTTGTCCTATTGCTGAGTGCCTGGGAGAAGAGACCAGCCCCCACCTGGCTAGAACTTCCCTTCAGGTAGTTCTAGACAGTGATGAGGTCACCTCTGAGCCTCCTCTTCTCCAGGATAAACAACCCCAACTCCCTCAGCCTCTCCCCAAGGGCTTATGCTCCAGTCCCTTCACCAACCTTGTTGCTCTTCTCTGGACCCGCTCCAGCCCCTCAATATCTTTCCTGAACTGAGGAGCACATAGAATATAGGACATAGTACATGAACTAAATATCAATCTACAGTGAAGGTGTTGTAATCACTTCCTATCAGGAAACCAAGAATGTTAGCACAGAAGCAGTCAGGCCAAAAGAAAAAGAAAACAGCTCTTACTCAAGGTCTGAATTTTAAAGCAAGTCTGCATAAATGTTCAAGGCCAGGATGGACGGGGCATTGAGCAACCTGATCTAGTGCAAGGTGTCCCTGCCCATGGCAGGAGCTTGGAACTAGATGGTGTTTAAGGTCCCTTCCAACCCCAACCATTCCACCCCAACCATACTATGGTGCTATAATAATCATACAAAAATGAATCATAGAATTATTGGAAAAGACGTCTTAGATCATTGAATCCAAACATTAGTGTAGCACCGACACATTCTGGGTAGTTATTCCAGCCTCTGATGCATTACAGTTCAGGACAATTTCACTTTGGTAAGCTTTCATACAAACTCCTCAGCTAACAAATGTAACTGAAAATTCTGGGGTGTAAAGGGCTGAGGAGTTTCCCAGTTGGAGGATATCAGCATCTCTAGTCTACTGGTTTCAAGTGGCCTTAGTTTTGTATGGAAATAGAAATTGCTAACATCCTGTACAAAATCTATCACCTGTGGGAATACCTGCAAGGTTCTGCCTGAGTGGGCAGTCTGAATTGTTCCCTGCAGTTAGGGATCTGATCAGTCCCTGAAGGGCAAGCACAGGGCATTCAGGCAGGCCAAGGGAGGGTAAACATGTTCTGCCCCTGCTGGAAACCTATTCTGCAACTTTCCTCTTCCTCTGACACCAGACTGACACCTCCCCCAAGCATACAGACTTACGATCAAGAACTGTGTGGTTCTGGACATGTAAACAAATACAAGGGCTCTTAAACCCCACAGTTCATAGGTTAGTCTGTTAAAAACACGCTTGTTGGAGATTAAAGGCTTGAACTGCCTATATTGCAAGAAAAGCTATATGTGAGTTTTTAAAATTAAACATAAATTCACCCTACCGTAAACACTGCAGTCAATTATTCTAAATCCTGTAAATAACTTTTCGATAAAGAAACATTTTGTTAGTGATATCAGAGGTCATCACTTCTTATATGTAGGGATAGTTCATTAGTTCTGATAAAATCAGAACTTAGAGGTTTAATTCTCTCTAATGAAATTTTAAAGTGAGTACCTCCGCAGACTGAAGCAGCTCTTCTTTAATAATACTGCAATTTTCCCAGTCACTAAGATTTCTCCAAATTTCAATATACCAGTTTTTAACCTAAGTGATGAGAAGAAAATTAATGGAAGGAGAACATGATGCCACATCAGTAAATCAAAAACACACTTTGAAAATTAATGATTGCAAACTGCAGTAAGACCTTTCTTTGTCCACCTATAATTTCTTTCCTCAAGGAAACAGAAAAATGGATACTGAAAAATGTAATAACAATATTTATGGCATATCATCATACAACTTGGAAAGCCATACCAAAGCCAGGGGTTCCTGTCCCAAACATCTTAAATCTACACTGAAACACACAATAGAAATTACTATGTAGTACAACATTGGGCAAAATACTAAATTAATCTTTGATTTTCAGTTAAATATTAGAAAGTTGTTAAAAATGTTAAAGAGGAGGGTAATTCTCTGGTTAACTGTGCAGTTTAAAGAAATTACTGAGTCACTGGTTCTTAAATGAAAAGTTCTGATTTCTGCATTAGGTTGCTCAGACTGGCACTTGATACAGAATTTACTTGCAATCCTGAATTGCAAGCTGAACATCATGTCTGAAAGATTATTATCTCAGTAGCTGATAAAGTCAAAATAGTAAAGTTTTTCTTCTCTTTTTAGCTATTTATGGTATTTTACAACTGATTTATTTTAGTTCTCACAAAAATGAAAGTGCCTAAATGCTTAGGCTATGCTGTTTTCTGATCTGTATTATGATTCTCCACAATGAGTATTTTGAATTTACTTTTTCTCATTAGAATGAGAACTTAGAATTAATAATAGAATTAATCATAGAATCATAGGATGGTTTGTGTTGGAAGGGACCTTAAAGATTATCAAGTTCCAACCCCCCGCCATGAGTAAGGACACCTTTCACTAGACCAGGTACATGGACCATCCATCCTGGCCTTGAACATTGCCAGGAATGGGGCACTCACAGCTTCCCTGGACCATCTGTTCCAATGTCTCAACATCCTCACAGCAAAGAACTTTCTCCTAATATCTAATCTAAACCTACTCTATTTTAGTTAAAAAGTCCCTTCTGTCTTTCCTGTAGGCTCTCTTCGGGTAGTGAAAGGCTACAATTTGGTCACCCATAAGCCACCTCTTTTCCAGGCTGAATAAGCCCAGTTCTCTCAGCCTTTCCATGTAGGAGAGCTGCTCCATCCCCCTAATCATTTTGGTGACCCTGCCTGGACTCTATCCAAGAGGGCAATATCCTTCCTTTGCTGAAGTCCCCAGAAGTGAACGCACTCTTCCAGGCTGGGTCTCACCAGAGTCAAGTAGAGGGGCAGAATCACTTCTTTTGACCTGCTGGCCATGATGCCTTTGATGCAGCCCAGGATACAAGTGGCTATCTGGGCTGCAAGTGCACATTGCTGGGTCATGTCCAGCCTGTCATCCACCAGCACCCCCAAGTCTGTCTCAGCAGAGCTGCTCACTATCTGTTCATCCCCCAGCCTGTATAGATACTGGGGGTTGCACTGACACAGGTGCAGCTCCTTGCACTTGGTCTTGTTAAACATCATGAGATTCCCATGGGCCCACTTCTCTAGTTTCTCTCTTTCTGACAGTCCTGGTTTTATCCTTGTTATGGCCTTGTGCCATTGCTGTTTGCTATACTCCATGTTCCCGCCTTTGCTGAACTTCCTCTATGTGCAGCATCCGCTGAGGAAGGGTTTAGCATTCCAATCTAGTCCAAAGAGCTGGGGCAAACAAAAAAATAGTTAGCATTGTCCTTAGCTTCTTAGTGATCTTTTGACATGCTTGGAATAGTTTACTTAGGCCATGTAGATAAGAAAATAACCTAGCAAGTTGTGCATAGAGTATGAGTATGTAACAAAGACATTGCAGAAACAATTGATTGGGCTTCTGATTAAAAGAAATGAGGCAATATCACTGTGAAAGAACGGTGAGATTCAAGGAAAAAAGGCTGTGTGTGGATCTCAGTACAATTTTATATTTTGGTTGTGAAAATATTAAATTTGCTTTGTGTACTTACTAGAGTGTTGTCTACATCGTTGTTGTCATTGCTAAACCAAATGGTATGGCATTAAAAGACTTTTTCCGTGCTGAAAGAGGAAGTAGGAGATTAGTTTCTAAGAAATAAATTGCATGAAATTATAAGAGAAATCCCAAGGGTCTCAAATGTGTAACACACTGGGAAGAGCTTGTTTTATATAGCTTTTAGTGTACTTAGGAGTATATATAATGTATTTTCTTAAGGAGCCTCATAATGCATTTTATTTGGTTTTCTCATGAATTGAAAAACAGATCTCTAGTACTATATATTGTACTGTCTCAGTTTGTATTTCCCTGGTTTTCATGCTTTACTCATACTTGGTGTTTGGTGTTTATTTGGTTTGGGTTTTTTGTTTGGTTTTGGTTTATTTTAATAGCCTCTCAGCAGTAATATCTCTGCTCTTATAAGAATATACTAGCTTGCACCTTCACAGTGCTAATTGGTAATTATGGATTTATAGGTTGTGTGCAATTTTCTTTCCAAAGCTTTCTTGTATGGTCCCAGTGAGCCACTTTATATACATTAAAACATTTATAACATTAAAAAGTTTCTATATGTTAAAAGAGACAGGTTGGGGCAGATATGTTAGAATTCCAGTTTGTAGTTGAAAACCTGAACCTGAGGTAGAATTTGTGTTGAGCTTTGAATGGAAGAGTCCAGTCTTACGAGTCTGAGAAATGTGGCAGGAGTTAAAAGGACACCGTCAGACATGTAGACTAAGCAGTGACCTGAACTACAGTTTAAGGGCTTTTTTTCCTTTAATGTAAACTGCATAGCCCAGAAGCCATCTATAATCTGAGCTCAGTGAAAGTTTCTTTCAACAATCTTTTTCATTTTTTTTAAATTTTGTGTAAAGAGGCAGATTTAGTGAAACCAAAACATTTCAAGTATGTGTTTTGCCAAATCTTTCCTTAACAAATGAAAACATTAAAAAAATTCCCTGTGACTGAGTTTGACACATTTTTTAAATTATATATTGCCAGTTTGTCATTTCACAAAACATTTAATTTCATTTATTGTCATTAGAAAAGAAATATAGCCTCAAACCCAAACTAAGATGCTCTAAATTTCTGGACTTCAAGGAATTTCACAAGAACTCTTTTTTTTTTTTTTAATTTGTTAAATTTAAGTAATAAGCCAAAGGAATAATGTTTTCATCCTGCTTCACAAAGAATTAACAATTTCACTTTCCTTTTCTCTATGGGTAGGCATGAAATGTAGGTGCCAGACTGAAGGAGTTCATTCAGAGCTCTCTGCAACATGACCATGGGCTAACTGACCTTGAAAGCAAGAGTCTGACTAAATGGTGACATAGCTGTGGAAATCTTGAGTTGGTAAGACAATTGTATACAAGGATGAGCAGATGCAGTAGCAGCTACTTTTTTTCGAGAAGTCCTTTATTAATGTGTTAATTGATGACTGCAGATTGAAAAATTGTATTTTTGTATTATTTCTGCCTTTTGTTTTCAGTAATTGCTGCTACTCCCCTTCTCCATGCCCACCAAAAAAAAAAAAAGAGAGACAATTAAGATTATGCTAGGATTGTGTGCCATGGATAAAATCCAGGCCCCTCCTCTGATACTTCAAAGGGACCATTTGCAATGGAATGAGTGTCATTTGGTGGTGGAAGCAGGAAGTTATTTGGGCAAGAGGCACACATAAATGAGACAAGAGGCGGGAGAGCAGAACCTGAGGACTGGTGCAAATCTTTCCACCTATGAGAGCATGCAGGTTATTTCTGCTGCTGGTATGCAGCAGGCAATTGCAGGGCTCTTGCTGCCATCCTGGGAGGGAAGCTGGCTTCTCTTGGCTCTCTGTCCTCTTGCCCTGCAGCCCCCGTAAGGACTGAGTCGGCACAGCAGCTGATGTTCAATAGCAGACAGAGGACTGTCACACTGGACTAGTAGTATCCCAAAGTTCTTCTCTCTTGGGCAAATCTGACTTGCCCCAGCTCACGCAGTTCTGAAATTCACTTGTGGTCTATGCAGCTTAATGAGCAGAAAAGAAAAATGTCCTTCCTTCCTATCGTGAAATAAACCTTCACTTTCATAAAGACAGAGAGATGTAGCCCTGTAGTCCTGTGACATTCATTGCTGTGTACAAAAAAGCTCACTATATATCTTATCTCCGTCCTCATTGTTGTCTTTGTGTGCAGGTTTTTTTGGGTGCAATTTATCAAAGTTTTGCTTGCCTTGGATTACTGCAGGCCTCATTTGGATACAATGTATACTTGCCTTACTTCAGTTCCTGTAGACCGTGATGTATTTGATCTGCTGGCTTGAGATATGCATTTCTTTCAGAAACCCTAATGTAAACACTGGAAGTAGTTTATAGCTGTGAATCAACATCCAATGGTCATGATGATTTAAGGCTTTAAAGAACTGACATAAACCTCTCCCTCCCGCCCTTGCACTCCAACTCAGAGTCTTAAGGCAGTTCTCTATTCTATTTTTGAAGCTACAATTAGAAATATTATAAAAGAGCTTCTGGCTTTCTTCTTTTATTTTTCTTCTGTTTCCCTTTTGGTTTTTCGGTTTTTTTTTTTCAGTTTTGGTCAAGCACAGGGAAGTATTTTTCTGCTGTGCTGACTTATTTTTTTTCTGCCCAGCAGATTTGGAGCTGAAACAGAGTCTTGCTGACAGGATTTAATACGAGGAAGTTTTGCAATATGCTTTACAGCTGGTGTAAAACTTGGTGAATGTCAGAAGGTAGCTGCTGCAATAAACTAGTTAGGTATTGTTAGGAATAATATTTGAACAAGCACTTTATTTGGTACAGGGTTCTTTCAAGACATCCACTCTAATTGTTAAAATCTACCTTTTGATGAGCAGAGTTAATTTATGTGAACTTTAAAGAAATAGCAGAGACCGTTCTTGAAAATTGCATCCAGAGGTCAGCTGCTAATAAAAAGTAATAAATTGCTTTTTTTTTTAAATGAATTTCCCCAACATTCTAAAAATCTGAAATATTTATAAGTGACACCGAGCAATGAGAAACAAGGGGTTTGTGTTTTGCTTTGTTTTCAAAAGGATTTCAAGAGTGAGACCTGCTTTTGTACATCTTGTTAACACATTTCACTGTAGTTGGCAGATTGTCAACAGATGAAAAAATGTTTGTTTTAGCTGGCAAGGCTGCTCAGTGTATTGGCCTGAGCAGAGTTCTGAGCATCTGGATACCTGGAGTTTACTCCCAGCAATGCCATTGCTCTGCTAAATGACTCTGAGCTAGCATCTCTGCCTCTTTGCTGCCTGCTTCCCTCCTGTATCTCATATCTAGTCAGCTGGTGAACATTTGGAGCAAACACTTTCATGAGATTTTTATCTGTATAGCACCTAGCACAGTTGACTCCTCTCTCGCTTGGGATCTGCAGGTGCTTCAGTCATGCAAGCAGTGGCAACAAAATTAATGTCTAATAAAGGCTTGTTTCACTGTGTTTATGAGAAGAAAATGAAGTAAAAAATAATGGAAATGTTTCCTTTTTACCTTTTGTTGGTTTTGTCTCTTTGTTTTGTACTCCGAGTGTCTTTCAAATACTGCTTAGCTAGGATGTAGCCAGGGAATGCCATGCCCTTTCCTGTGGCTCTTACTGTGTGTCCTTGCAGGCACTTGAGTCAAAAGAGAGGAAAGTATTTTTTTTCACCCTCCTGTACTGGAGAGGAGTCAAGATAAACCAGGGGCACAGTTGAAGATGAATCAGTAATAAACAGTAAATAGCTAGTGACTGTTTCGGTGTCTCTGTGGTAGTTGAAACTCCTTTAGCTGCTCCTGAATGTATGAAACTAGCAGCTTCTTGTACAGTTCTGAGGGGTAAACTGCTACTAGAACAGAAAAGTTATACAAAACCCTCTAAACTTATCAGGCACTGCTAATACTATATAGATAATAAAAAAGGTCCTTGCATGTTACAGTCAGCACATTCCCGCCTTTCTTTACTTACTTGTTCTCAAATGGATTTTGAGTTCTCCACATATGCTGTTTTGACAACAGTTTTACCGCATTGACTGAAGCCAAGTTACATCTTCACATGGGTATGAAGTAAAGTCAAATCAGGCCAGGAGCTGAACTTGTGGCTGCAATTATAAGTGATTAGAGTGTTTTCCTAATCTGCTTCTCCTTGTTGCTCTTTTGAGCAGTGCAAGTGTTTGAGACTGACTACATGGTCAGCGTTGGCAGATGAATGTGTTCATCTCAAGTGCTGTGTCCTTGTAGAAGCATTAAACCCATGTAAGCGCTTGCTATGACATGCTGACTTCTCTGGCAGGCAGTGTTATGCTTCTACAGCTCAGAAGAAGGGTGAATGTGAAGAATGACACTTCACAACGAGAAAAACTGTTTTATGATCTGAAAACGTGGAACGTTCTTTCCTCAGTTCATCTTAAGCATATGTTTTTTGAGCTGCTGATTTAATGCAGATACCTAAATAAGCAATTAGTGCTTCAAAGGTGTTTTGGGTTTTTTGATTCCAGTAGGATTTGCTGGTTCACTATTTTAAATTAACCAATAAGGGCTTGGCAACCTAACTGTAGGCAATTATTCCAGAAAACTTTGGACAACATCCTGTAACAGTATTAATTATTCAGAATAAATCAACTATTCAGTGCAAATTTGGATGATATGCAGTAAACAAAGTGTGAGATCACATATGGAATGAGTTCCAAAGGATAGTATTTGTAAAAATGTTCTTAAATGTTCTGAAGTAAATTAAATTTGGACAGCTAATGTTTTAAGTATTCACCACTTTATTCTGCAGTTTTAATATTCTTTCAGTGTAAGCTTTTTATAATAAAAAAATACACTGCTCCTTTGCTATACTGTGTTATGCATGAAATACTAAATTATAAAGTATATTTAGAAAAAAATTTAAAGTGTAGTAGTCACCTTAACAAACTGTGGTTCTCTATAACATGTTAACCCTGCTTTTATATGCTTGGTCACTTGCATTCTATTTTACTAATTCAAAGAATTTACGACAAGTCTCTGTCATTTCCAGGAATTTGAAAGAATTTGTTTGTTTATTCTTACTTGCAACAGGCTTCTGCACAAAATTCTTCAAAATATACCAAAGATTTTTTTCTCCTCTGAAACAAAACTTCAGGCAACTAAAAGTAACAATCTTTTTTAACTGCTAATTAGTGCATCAAATTATTGCTCAGGCCCTTTATGTGAGACTTTGGGTAAAATCCAAATGGAAATGAGCTTGGCTGGTGCATTTTAACCTACATTTGTCAGCCTCACAAAGTCACCATGCGATTTAGCCCAGTTGGCAGCTCTGGTTCAGAGACAAGAAGGGCTGGCATAGCTGAGATGCTTCAAGCGGGGAAGACCATAGCACTTTGACAGGACTGTGAACACACACTCTCTCTGTGTTTCCTGCTCTATGCATGCTTCCAGTCCCTGCTCTCACTCTCCCCCTGGCAGCAACATTGTCTGGGATTTGGTTATTTGAGAGTTGCAATGAGACTGATTTTTAGGAAAGCAGTAACATCCTCCTGTATGTGGATATGTTATGAGTAACAGTCTGTTTCCAAAGCAGAAGGAGCCCCAGCTTGATCCTGTTATTTACAGTTTGTGGTAGGGCAAGCCAAGCAATGCTCAATTACCTCTCTTGCCAGTGTGACTACCCTGGGAGGCCATTCCCAGGAAACACATCGAGATGGGTGATGTGGCAAGTGGTGTAAGCACAGTGTGTTGTGTTTGAACTCCTGGTCCATGGTGAGTGTGCTCTGCTGTGCCAGCTCTGGAGTAAGGATAGTGATGGTTTCACTGCTTTGGCTGCTTCCGAGGACAGCTCTGATGAGGAGATACAGTATCTCAAGGATCCATCCTGTTACAAAACCACAAAATAAATAAACAAACCAGGATATTTTAGGTTCTGTAGCTATTGCATCACAAGAATGGCTGGAGAAAAGGTTGTGTCCCACGCCACGAAAGAGAGGACTTCAGTGAACAAAAAAAAGCCCCTTACAAATTTTGCCCTAAGACACAATTGCATAAACTTCATGACATATCAGAGATGTTGCAGAAATTCTCACTTTAGTTGCAAATTAGTGTGTTTTGATCGCTTTTTTCAGACACTTGATCTCAAGATCCTTGCAATGTTGTGTCTCTCACTGGCAGCACAGTCCTTGATAAGCTTGATAACTCCTAACACAATAAAACCAGCAGGAAAAAAATAACGGTCAGTCTATCAAGGCCAGGATAAACATCACTAACAAATGAGGTGGTGAGGAGAGTAGACATAGCATTGGGAAGCAGCAAATAAACATTTGCAGAGCTTTGATAACAGCTTATGAGTTTATAAGAGATGGTGCTGAATAAAATAAAAAACTGAAGGTATTAATAAATTATCTCTCATTACTCAAGGGAAGAAAACAGGTCCTGTGCAACTGTATTTTCTCAGTAAAAAACTGCAGATAAGTATTAGCTGGTTTATGACTGGTAAAATATTTGGTAGAAAAAATGTGTGCCTTACATTTTTATTTGTCATTGAATGTTCATAAATATATTGGTGTATTTTCTTTTTTTAGTCAAAACCTGCAGAATTTTTTCAAGCTCCTAAAAATATCTTATGAAATATGTATGGAATATGCAGGGACATTTTCATTAGCAAAAAAAGTAAACAATTCTTCTTATTTATTTTAATGGATCCTTTTTTTTTCCCACTCTGCAACTATATTTCAGGAGACACTTAGTTTCATGCAAGATAGTGAGAAGATATTCCCAAAAGCAGAATAAAGAGGGAAAGTATTTTAATCTACTATAATATAAAACCATCTTTGAGGAAATTTCCAATGTTTCTTCTATTTTCCATTAAAATTCCTCAAAAGAAGTAGGTTTTAGGTTTTTATGTGATAGAAGCTGTTGCTTTATATTTAGTGCTAAAATGTTTGGATAACAAGTTTATGCTGAGGTAGAAAAATAATATTGACTGATGTATTTCTTTTAATAGCTACCAAGACTATGCAGGTTGAGCCTATTTGGCACACAAATGGGAGATAAAAGACAGAAAATAAAAAAAAATCGATTTTAAAAGAACAATAGTTTTTACATATTTGTTTCAACTCAGTGAGGGCACAAGGAAACTACTTTCTGAAGGAAGTATTTTTGTTACTGATTTATTTTTTTGAACAAATTCCATTTGAAAAAGCACCCTGAAAATAGCATTTCTTGGTCAACAAATTACATCCTTTAGTTACAAGTCTTGCATTCAGAGAAAAAAATATTTCTCTCTCACTTATACCCACTACTTTTTTCTCACAGGCAACACAGCCAAGACAGCTTGGATTGATTTCTGTGTTCATTTTTCAATTTCATTAAAAATGTCAGTGCAGGCAAAGCAGAGTTTACTTAGTTCACACCTCCCTTCCAGGATCAGTTACCTTTAAAACCCCTTATCAGCTACCTACCTTGTCAGTAGGGTGTTTGAAAGAGCTGTATTAAGACAAGGTAGATCTTACAGCTGAGATGGTCAGGTAGCTGTTACTTAAGACCAGGCACATTTTTCTAGATCGTTGACTTTTTAGAGTATTACTCATTCCTCAGTCCTTACATTTTCTCTGTCATCAAGATTGTGCAGCAGTGGAGATTATCCATAGGAAGTGGAGAGTGCTTTGCTCAGGGCACAGTAGGGTCTTCAGGACAAAAGTCAGCTCTCAGTGAACAACATACTATGAAGCTCTATTGTGGCACCCCTTGCAGCCCTATTTTCTATCATTCTGTGACTGTGTGATTAGTAATATGAAGCAATCGTATGTCCAACACAATTTTGCCATGAGTGTGATAATTGCTAACCAAGCTGAGTTGAGTTGCAGTCTAGATGCACATGAGCAGGTTACACATCAAGAACTGAGAAAGTAGGTAAAGGTCTGCACTAGACTGAAGAAATGCAAGAGAAAGTCATTTAAGTGTGACTTACCTCCATCTTTTAATAGATAAGTGGCTGAATAGGGCAAACTGAATGAATTGAAAGACCTCTTGGTACAAATAGCCAAAAAAATAACAGGACTATTTCTGCAGCCTGCAGTGCTCTACAGAAACCCAGTATTTCTGGTGCTGTGAAAGAGGTTTATATCTGCTGAATTATGGACGATGGCAGTTACCTGTATATTAGGAAGACATTCAAAAGTAGGTTACAGATAAAATCTTAAGATAAAATCTTGTCTTTAATACATAGGAAGGAAGAAGTAAGATTAATTTCATTGTTTTCATGATGTCAGTCTTTAGGAATGTTGAGCTACAAGCAAAAGTAAGTTGTTTCAAAGACAAACATTTAGAAGTGACAACATAAGAATTAAACAAATAAGAAATTGCCGATCTCCTGGTAATAGAAGTAAGTTTGGTAAACAGGTTTAACAGGTATTTTCGATTATTTCAAGAATCAGACTTCAGGCAGAATGTACACCAAGCATTAGTGATTTAGGGTTTATAGAATCATCGACAGCATTGCAAAGAGCAAAGTGTTAATGTTATGACTAATACTGTGATTATGCAAAATGTACTACATAATTATTGTCATTGTTACAATTCACAGAATTTAACCAAGAGCTCTGCCCTCTTACACTGGTTGTCAACCAACAGGCACAGTAAATTGCCTCACAAAGCTCATGATTTAAACACATCTAAATACTTGATTAAACATTGTTTTCTTTTCCTTAATAGACCATTTCTGAAGTGACAGCTTAATTAAGTATAGGATTTCTGTTTGGACCTTCACACTGATAAAAAGAGCACCTAATAAGGGTGTGGTAATAAGAATGTGGTGCCCTTGCACCAAAGCAACATTGACCAGTTAATGCCACTGTATATCACAAAATCACAGAATCAATTAGATTGGAAAAGGCCTCTGAGACCATCAAGTCCAACATATGATGGAACACCACCATGTCAACTAAATGAAGTACCACTACACCCAGTCTTTTCTTAAACACCTCCAGGGACAGTGACTCCATAACCTCCCTGGCCACTCCATTTCAATATTTAATCACCCTTTCTGTGAAGAAAAACTTCCTAATGTCCAACCTAAACCTCCCCTCATGCAGCTCAAGACTGCTCACACTGTTGCTAGTTGCCTGGGAGAAAAGGCTGACCCTTGCCTGGCTACAATCTCCTTTCCTGTAGCTGTAGACAGTAATAGGGTAACCCCTGAGCCTCCTCTTGTCCAGGTTCCCTCAGCCTAAAGAACTCATAGCCCTGACTCCCTCAGCTGCTCCTCATGGGGCCTATCCTCTAGATCCTTCACCAGCTTCACTGTATATAGTATCACTGTCTTTACAAATGTGTCATCTGATGCATAGAAGTGATGTTAGTTGCAAGAGGTTACACATGTTGTCAGTAGTAGTACCAGAAATTTTAGAGCTCACATGGTCAAGTAGCTAATACTTGGATAGAAAATTTCAAAGCTTATTTGAAGTTATGATAAACCTCTTCATGTTAGACTTGGAGTATTTTGTCCATCAGACTACTCTTGATCTGGTCAGCAAAAAGACTGCAATGTAACCAGCAAATCCTATTTCATAGGATACATTGGCAACAAGACATTCCTATTCATGACAACTCTTTTCTGCAAAAGTTACATGTCAACATTTGTCAATTATGTTTTAAGAAAAATCAAAACTGAAGCCAAACCAGGAAGTTATGGCTTCTTATTAACATCTCAGTTTCCTCATTGTTTGAACACAAAGTCATTTATGTTTTAGTCACGTTAAATGCCCTTCAATAATCTTATTCTATTAATAAGACAGCGCCTTTGTCCTCCTATTACAAATCCTAATGAACTGGTTTAGCTAGATTTATTAAAACATGAATTTTGTGAAGTTGTAAACAAATCTAGTTCATGTGCTTCCTGAATATCTTCATAAAAGCCATATCATATTATTTCTACTCCCTAGGGGGCAGATTCTCAAGTGACCTACAATGGCAAACTGTTAGACTTGAATATGATTTCAGTGACTGATATCAACAGAGGTTCCTGCCTGTGTATTAAGTTGCATTTTCCTTTATTAGTTACTTACTTGACTCATACTTCCAGAGGAAGGAAACGATAGCGTGTGACTGAGTTAATTACCCAGCCAGAACAAAGAAACTGAAAAAGTATTTATTCAGATTTGATATAAGTAAGAATTTTTTTGCAATGAGAGTAGTGAGACACTGGAACAGGTTGCCCAGAGTGGCTCTGGATGCCCCATCCTTGGCAGTGTTTAAGGCCAGGTTGGATGGGGCTTTGAGCAACCTGGTATAGTGCAAGGTGTCCCTGCCCAGAGGAAGAGTATTGAACTAGATGGTCTTTAAAGGCCCCTTCCAACAAACATTCTATGATTACATACAATTTGAGCTGCAAAATCTGCACTTTGGAAAAGGGCAGCTCACAAAGAGTGAAGCAATGAAGAACATGTCTCTTGGCAAAGCTCCTTAAGTAAACCAGAAGGTCTGCATGCCAGTCAGGAATTACTTGTTGGGGGAGGTCCTCTGGTGTCTATTAAGCAGGTTACACAACCAAAATGGTCCCTTGTGCCCTCCAAGTCTATTCAGCTGAGTCTGTGAATTAATGATAATTGTGAATAATTTATGTAGAAGTGTTCTTACAAGAAGACAAATGCAGTAAGGAATAATGTTTGCTAAGCTTCGCTGTACACAACAGTACTGTACACTGGGCATGCCTGCTCCTTGCTGAATGTGATGGGAATGGTGAAAATTTCCACCTTTTTGCAAACAATTTGAGGCAATGCCTTGTTACCATTTTGCCATTTTCAGAGAAGACTATATTTTCAGCTGTGGTAATAGCAAATGATAATACCTGGAAATGAAATAACTGTAAAAGCAGTGCATGGCAAGAGCTGGGAGCAAAGATGTAGTATGACTTTAACAGGGTCAGTGTTGCAATTAAAAGATCCTGCCATATCCAGCTTGGAGATAATTTTTGGTTTTGATTTCTGGTAGCAATCTGAGCTACTGAGTTGATATCACTGGAAGAAATCAGAATTCAAAGTAGACATTATGACTTTTTGTGTATGTTCAGGTATTATCCCTAACTTTTCAAGTAGCATGGATTTGGGACGAGAGTGGTTCTGGGTTTTTTTTTCTATTTTCTTTTCTTTTTCTTCACAGAGTATTTGCTATGTGGCTTTGTTAGGATATGTAGAAGATTTAGAGAGAAAGAGAAATTTCCAACTTTTGCTTTCCCTGATATATTAGTGAATGTTAGAAAATATGCTATATTATGTCAGTTTTATGTCTCTCACCCCTACTGAAATATAGCACAGAGGTCTTGATGATATCACTAATGATGAATTTGGTCCCAGATTGTTATCTAAATGTATTATTCTGCTGCTTTCCAGTCTTACTTGAATAGTAGCTGATTTCCCAACCCACCCAGCCCTACTTTTAACCCCTTATGAATCTATTCTAACTATATATGAATCTAATTTTAGGTCAAGCTCTACAGTTAAAAAATACAATTTTATAGTATTAAAAATGTGCCTCCATCAATTTGGCAATCTCATTAACAGGCAGAGGGAAAGAAGACTGAAACTGGTTATATATCATGCTACTAAGTTATTTTATTTTATTAAGAGTGAAATTATTTTCATATCACATGTCCATACTTTTGTTATGAAACCATGGATTTTGGGGGACTGCAACACGCAGTTCAAGTCAGTTCCCTAAAAGCAGAAACTGAAAATTTTAAGTAAAAGTGGAAGATAATCAGACAATTTCTATGCTGTTCTGTGTCATGAAGGACATATCCTGGTGCTTTCAAAGCTGGTGGAGCTCTTTGGGAGGACCCTGAAGTGCCTTTTGGGAGGTCAGGATCCCCTCAACCTCATGTTCACAGTGAATCCAAACAACGGGGATTGAAAAGGAAGGTGTCTGCAGCAGTGTGAGGAGTCCCAACTTTCTTCCTCTGCTGTGGGAAGGAAGATCACTGAGGAGATAGCACAGAGTGATAGAAGCAGTTTGGGGGGGGAGATGTGGATTCAGTGCATACCTCAGCAACCTCTTTCAACAGGAAATGAAAACTCCCCAGATAAGGTGTTGATTGCCTCACCGGCAATGCCCTGGGCTGCAGTTATTGCAGCTCAAGCTACGTGCAGACTTGAACAGGACTTTAAAAAAATTAACTGAAAAAAGAAAATCCCACCACACATGAAAATCAATCTGTCTTGTACCATTCTTGCCACAACTTGAATCTAGAATTCACTGATTAACTTTAAAATGTTGATAGCATCGCAAACAATCCAAACAATTTCAGGAATTCAGCAGCTTCATACCTTTAGGTAGGGATCAGTTGTGGCAAAGCCATGCAGATAACTAGCACCAACTAGGTCCACATAGGAAAAGAAAAAGCTTAGCTGGTCTGTTTTCAAAATGGAAGGGGGAGGCTATTATTTATTTTTTATATACACACTTTGTAATACAGTACGACACTGACTTCACAGCAATTCTTAAATCCTTCAGTTATTTTTGAAATTATGGCTCTAAGGAAAAATAATGAAAATTTGAGTTTCACTAGACCCATAACATGATACAGAGGGGAAAATAAATCTCAAACAAGTGTTTGCAATGATGAAAAATATTCTCAGACAGAGCTGGGGTGGCCAAACCTAAGTAAAAAGTTACAAAGTAAAACAGTGATTGAAAGACAGATGAATTCACACAGGCATATTAAACAGTGTTGAGTGATAGGCAATAAAAGATCAAGTTCATGTCCTTTTTATTGCTTCAGGAAGAGAACTTAAGATGCTGAGTCTGACCAAAAGCATCAAGGAGTGCAAAAAGTCATGGGATAGCGTGAGTAATTTGGAGCATGATCTTCAAATGCTCCTGCTTCATCCCCACCCTTGAGAAAGAAATTACTTAAAAGTGAGTTTGTGGTAGGATATACAATATGAAAGATACTATGCGGGCTGAACAAAATGAGACAACATAGTTTATGTTAGAAGGAGATAGATTCATTAGTATCAGACTCCTCATGAGAATCAGCCCAAGCTGGGAAAAGAATTTTTGGAGGATCACAATGATTATTAATTTTTGTTATTGCAATAATGCAAAATAATTCTGAGTTTTTACTTTATACTATTCTGGGTATAGTTAGAAAGTAAGAGACAATGTGTACATCTATGCTAGTATTTTAGTTCAGACAAGAAGTGATCTTGGGAAGACCATGCTCCACTTGTCCTCACCTATTGCACTTTGGCTTTCATCGTGGAACTGCCTTGGAGATTGTAAATTGCATTCCTCTGGGGTGAAATGAAACAAAAAAATGTGCATTTTAATGTCTTCTCATCTGAAGTAAAATGCTTGAAGCACCTTTAGCATGTATGTTGGACCCTCAGCAACAAGTGTTTTGCTCTGCAGAGCTACTCCTTCTGGACTATACCACTTGTTATTGTAAGACCAAATGGAATGTAACTGTTTTCATTTAACTTTAGATGTCTTATGTGTATATATATATGTATATATACACACACACACACATATAAATATGATCCAGGCACCTTTAACAATAAGAAGGAAATAATGACTTCAAAAGTGTATTTTATCTATTAGAAAGATATATCCTCTGCTCAGATGAATCATATTCTAAAAGCTACTGTTTTCTCTGCAGAATCAATGAAAAGAGTCTAAATAATAAGGTTCTGGGCATTAGATCAATAAGTACGTAGTGAAGACTGTCCTGGTTAGTTTAAAATTAGGGGTTCACAAAGAAATTACTTGATTTTTCTGAGGCCACCTTAGTTGACCACTGCTGGAGATGGTACTTGACCTCATATCTTTCAACTCCTAAGCAAATATCCTCTCTTTACATGTAGTAGTTATTGGAAGTATTTATTTGGTTGCTTAGTATGGTAACTTAATCTTTATTTATGCTTTACTAAATGTTTTTCCTTAGAATTGTAGATCAGAACTACCACTGCCATATCTCTTTATTTTGTACCCTCTAGGAGGAATGTTTCCATTTTCCCCAGCATTGTAAAATTTTGCCAATACTTGCATTTTTTGCATTACTGAACATACTATAAACATATGTTATGCATCGAATTGCACTGTCTGTACTCTATACTATCAATTTTTATTTCTCAAGCACTATTTAGTGGGGTCTTTTATGAACAGAAGAGAATTCAATGCCCTGGATGCTGTGTCTTTGTAAGTATAAATATAAACCTGAACTAGGAAAATAAAATTATACCTACAGTTTCTGAAATTGATGATATTAAGTTAATTAGCAAAATATGAATTATACAGACTTATTTTCTGTTTCTGTGTGTCAGAAATACTGTTAAAAAGTGATATCAAAATATCCATCATGTGTCATGCTAAATGTGTTTTTTCAAGTTATCTGGAAACAATAACAGCTACACTTATAGAAATAGATAACTGTATGTTTGGTTTTTATTTGCAATGAGCAACGGAGAAGTCTTATTTGCAATGTATTAGTCAGTCATGTTTGTATTTTAAATATATGTTGTGGCAAAAGGTATCAAGAATCTTAACCCTTGTTTTAATAAATATTCTAAAGAAGGAATTCAGGCACAGATAAAAGTAAACAAACTCAGGGACTTTAAATCTTTCCTGATCACATAACTTGATTTTATAGAAATGAACTGTAATTTACTGTGTGGCAGTAGGTGCAATGTCTAAGTAAAACAGAAAAGTCAAGAATTTTGTGCAGAGAGTTTCAAAAAGCTGCATTGGGAAATCCAGCTGCCTCATATTCAGTGCCTGTGGATTTACAGACCTGGTCCCTGATTTAGAAGATCTATTCTGGCTATATGCACACTAACATCTGGGCAACTTTTCTGTGGCACTGCAGAGGCAGAACATAATTTTAAGAAGTGCTACAATTTTTTGGAGGAGAATACCTGTAAAGAAATGAGGCATAGTTGGAAGGACTGTGTTTTTGATTCTGGGCTGAAGAAAGTTAAGAAAGATGGCTAAAGAAGATGGCAACAGATAGCTAAAGATGATTGTAATCATATTTAACTTTTCTCACTTCACAAATTCAATAGATGTTTTGTGCCAGGGATCTCAGAGCCTCCGGAGGCTCTTTTAATCCTGCTCATCTTTCTCTTTCTCTTTCTTACTCTTCCAGTGCTTGACAGCCTGGTTCAGAGCGTTGAGAAACTATGGTCCGAAACTGACTTTTGCTCTTTCTGGTTATCTCACCACAAAGAAATTGGAGAGACCAGTTTCTTCTGCCACTTCTGTTTCTGTGCCACCTGATGTACTTTACAAGATCTGTTTTAAATTTAGAGCTTTGTAAAGAAACCATAAGTCTTAAAAACTTTCTTAATGGATCAAAATTTGAGAAACAAACCTCTATTGACTGGCACGTCTCTAAACAAATGTCTCTTCAGGGATCCAAGTTTTATTCTGACCTAGTTGTCAAGCTAACACTTGTATGTCACTTATAGAAACAACTCCAGTGTACCATATTTTTCACTTCAACAATTATTTAATGGTGAGCAGCATAGTTTGTGTGGACTTCACAAAGGTGTAGGACTCTGTAATTAGGAAGCAAATTCTTGCTGCTAGGATCAGGAAATGTAAACCTTTATTGAGTTCTTGGGGCAGGCGACCTGAGGACAAACAGCTGGGAGGAGAAATTCTTATGGCTGATTCAAAGCCTGTTCAAAAAGGCATTTATTCTCTAAGAGGTATCTTTTAAAAGGTGTGCAAGGAAAACATATTGAAAGTGCAATGTATTCTGAAAACATGAGGTGCCAAATGCAATCCAGATGGTGAAAGCAGTACTATAAATGGAGATTCAATGGGGCCACTTGAGCCATGTACAGACAGCATACAGAGAAAGGAAAGAAATTTATGTTCTAAGGAAAAGGAAGACAAAACTTTTTTTTCTCCTTCGCCAAAGCATGAGGCAGCATCCCTAGAACACCAAAGTACAGTCAACATGGGACATGAGCAATGCAAGGTGAAATTCTCTCTCTCTATCTCCTGTTTACTTAGTTCCATGTAAAAAAAATTAAAATAAAAAGAAACTAACTACAGAATATAAACATTAAAATAATGTTTGTCTGCCACCAGCTGAGGTATTCATTCTCCACTGTTTCACCTGAAGCCACCTGTGTTTGATTTTGGGTTTATTTGCTCCTCAGTCAGAAGTGGTTAATTCTGCAGCTTCCTACCTGTGTCAGACCTGTGTAGGAGTGCTCTAAGTCTCAGAAAGTAATTTCTTCCTGATGTCTTTCAGCACTGCAGAAGCATATTAGTTTATAAAGCAATCTCTTCACATGTGCAATAACAGAGCTGATTGTACAAGCTTTTTAAGTACTTTAATCTGTGAGAACATTAGCTTCAAAGTAAGTACCCTGGCGCTTGGATTTAGAGATACACTTCAAAAGATTGCTAAATTTGCTCAAAACACTCAATCTGAATGAAAGAAAAATCTTGGTCTTGAAGTGGGCCTTATCCTGAGAGTGCTGACATTTACTTTGACACACAGCCTACCTTTGGGACTGTGGATTACTGGTTAGCTGTCATCTAACTTTTCTTTACTGCACATATTACAGTAAGGCTTGAGGATTTGTCCTGTTTTGCCTTAAAATGCTGTGCCTATGTGTAGTGGCCCAGAACATCAGAAGAACACCAGATACTGAGAAAGACAAAAAACATCTC
Organism: Pithys albifrons albifrons; assembly: GCF_047495875.1. NCBI lineage: Eukaryota > Metazoa > Chordata > Aves > Passeriformes > Thamnophilidae > Pithys > Pithys albifrons. Next base: position 47,412,409 of record NC_092459.1, on the reverse strand, counting down.
ACAGTATTAATACTACTAACTAGCCTATGATCTGACCTGTAAATAATTTTCCTTTGGCTTGTGCCATGCTCATGGGATGTCTGAGAATGCCACTGTTGTCAATTCATAAGGCATAATTAAAATTAAACATTTAATGTGTCATTTTACTACAGGCATCTAGTGAAGTCATTTTATTTGAAGACTTAATTGTTGAAAAAAATACTGATCTTTATACATGCACTATAAAAAGTAAGCATTTTAAAATAAATCTTTTTTGAAATATTTATGCTTTTTTGGTGATAAACCTGTTCAATAGGAAAAAAGCAGGAATATAAACATCTAAATTGCTAGATAAAATTATCTCGAAAGAAAAAAATAGACATTAAAATAATACTTGTTTAAATACTGTAGTCATATATAGTAAAATGTGATGTCTGTGTGTCAGATTCCCTTAGCAAAGTAAAAGGATTTCCTCACTAAGTTTAGAAAATTGTTTACTAAACAGGTGAAATACAAGATTTCTTTCTCTTATTTGTATTTCTTTTATATAAAATGAAGTTTACTTCCTATCTTTTGAGTAAGACGGTTTGCAAATGAATTTAGAATAAAAACAGAAATAAATTGTGGTTTGTGGATAATAGACAACACTTTATTGGTTAGTTTAATATGTTTACAGGACATTTTGTTAAATATGATTCAACAAAATCAATCCAAATTACCTCAAGATTACATCTCTCACGATTGCATCTATTTTGCACAAGCTTTGACACAGATTTTTAATATATAAACATTGCATTTTATCTCTGCTGAATTGTATTTATTGTTTAGATTTAAGGGATTAAAGTCTTCAGCAATACTACACCATGATACTCCTCCTTACTTTACAAAGCTAATGGAGTATGAAAGACTCTAAGTACAAAAGTCACCTGGTTTATATACACCAAGGACCACAAATATATGCCTTAAATTGACCAGAAGTTTACAATCAGTAAGAGAAAAATTACTCAGTTGCATCTGGACATGCATTTCATAGTTCTAAAACCTGACCAATAGCAACAACTTGAAATACTCAGAAATAAAAATCTTGGCTTTATGTAGACTAGTTTTATGGAGTGAAGTCAAAAATCCTCTGTCCTGTCCTGTCCTCTCCTGTCCTGTCCTGTCCTCTCCTGTCCTCTCCTGTCCTCTCCTGTCCTGTCCTGTCCTGTCCTGTCCTGTCCTCTCCTGTCCTGTCCTGTCCTCTCCTGTCCTCTCCTATCCTGTCCTGTCCTGTCCTGTCCTGTCCTGTCCTGTCCTGTCCTGTCCTCTCCTCTCCTCTCCTCTCCTCTCCTCTCCTCTCTCACAACAAATAGACCCAGCTCCTTCGCAGATTCCTTTCCCATCTTTTGGATTCCAGCTTCTAAATTCTACTTCTTCTCTATTTGAACTTTGTTGCCAGGTTGCCAGTGTTGTCATAGGTCCCAAAATGTTTTGGGTATTTTCTCAGAGCTCATCATCTGCCAACTAGCTTACAATAAAACAAAAGAACAAACAATAAAATCCCTTCCATAGTTCTAGAAAAAAAGCTTCAGGACATGATTCTCATTGCAAATTTAGTTGAATTGCCCTTGAGGCTTCTTATTAAGAATATGGTTCTTGGACATCTCAAATCTGCACACAACAGAAGCAAGAAAGAGCCTCCCATTGGTTATTTAAACAACTAAAACCTGGTTTTCAGTGATTTTCAGTAAACAGAGTCTTACTCATCTTTATTGAATGCTTGTGAAAGCAGTACTGCCCTTGACAAGTCATCTTGTTCTGGTGCCCCCCCCCTTTCCTAGCTCCAAGCAGACAGGACATGCTGAATGCCCAGCACTGAGATGCCCTCTACATGAGTGACCCAGGGCCCAGCCCAGTTAGCATCTCAGAAGTCTGCTTCTGGCAGGGCAGCATTCCTATTTGAGGGGCCTCTGCTTCTGACTCTGAATAAAAATCTGGCACATCTGTAGTTTTTGTCAACACAGATCTTTGTGCTGTTTCCAGGAACCCAAAATACCCAGGCCTGGCACTGGCATATCTCATGTGTTGTGTCAGCCAGTTTTGACTATCAAGGCATTGCAAAACAGACACGAAAATTAAACCCGAAACTGCTTCAGTAGGCAACTTGCAGAGAAATTCCTCTACTGTTCCCTTTTTCATTTCTTTGCTTTGTACCGTTGTTCTAGTTAATGGTAAGTTCCCATCCCCCAGCCTCTCCACCAGCTATCTAAAATTGGGTCTTTTTTCTTAAAACAAAACAGCCTTTATGCTTGCAAAACTGTGTTCAGAGTGCTAAATACAAGACTGATCACTCTACTATATTCTCATATTTAACAGCATGGCTTTTGTCTTTTAACAATTTCATTCTGAAAGATATGTCATGTACTATTTCCCTGGTTTTGCTTATTTCTCCCACCTTTTTTTTTCTTTTAATTTCTCCTTTTTGATTAGAATAGAGGGAATGGAGGGCAATAGTTTCTGGTCTACTGTTTCAGATTCCTCTGTGGGACAGAACCTGTCTATAAACTGAACCTCTACCATCTTCTTTCCCATGTATAGAAAAGGTTGTTGTCTGGTGCTTGGGTTTAGTTCTGCCTGTGGGGGAGACCACTGCATTCTTTTCCATGAACCACAGTCCATTGTGAAAGAGTTCAGGGAATGAACATTTGTATTTTGTTATCTGAAAGAACTCTTAAAAAAAATCCCAAATCCCCAAAAGCATAGCCTAGATTTAGGGGAAGAAAAAAAAATTACATTCTTAATATAGTGCCTTTTCATTTTTCCAGCCTTCCATTTGATTAAAAAGTGAAAGAGTATACTGAAAAAGAAATAAATATTTGGTGAAAAAAATGCCTGATATTGAAGCTTGCAGATGAAAATAAGTCTCAGAATCACAGAATAAGTGAACAGTATTAGACCCTCTGGTGTGCAAACTGAACTTCAACTAGGATTTTAGTAGAAATTCATTCATTAATTAGCCGCACTTCTGAGAGAACTTCAATCTTCAGCCATCAGGTTACCTCCATGAATGATAAGCATATAACCTATCCAGAAGTTATCTGAGTTAATTGAGATTAATTTCTCATGAGCAGAGAGCTTAAGTCTCCTGGAGTCTCATCAGAATGATGGTACTTTTGATTTATACTTGTGTAGCAGTGTTATTTATAGAAGGAGGTTCCTCACAACAAAATAAGAATATTCTTCCTCATTTTCCCTGCCTGACAGCTGTTCTACTCTGGAATATATGTGTGGTTTCTCTCTTTCTCAGAGTCTTAAAATCCTTTACTTTATAAATATTCAGAATTATTAAATGTAATAAATCATCATATAGGATAGCTACAAGCAGATGATGTCTAAAAATGGGGTTCAATTCTCCTTTTGAAACATGTGATGTGATTTTTATTATTATTATTTATTTTTGTATATATACATTTATTACAGAATCACAGAATCAATTGGTTGGAAAAGACCTCTGCAATCATCGAGTCCAACCTGTGAATGAACAGCACTTTGTCAACTAGACCATGGCACTAAGTGCCAAATCCAGTCTTTCCTTAAACACCTCCAGGGTCGGTGACTCCACCATCTCCCTGGGCAGCCCATTCCAATGTCTAATCAAACCTTTCTGTGAAGAAATTCTTCCTAACATCGAACCTAATCCTCACCTGATGCAGCTTAAGACTATGTCCCCTCATCATATTGCTAGTTGCCTGGGAGAAGTTCACCTTGCTACAACCTCCTTTCAGGCAGCTGTAGAGAGCACTGAACCTGAGCCTCCTCTTCTCCAGGCTAAACAACCCCACTCCTCACAGGACTTGTGCCCCCAACCCTTCACCAGCTTCATTACCCTTCTCTGGAATCTTTTCAGAACCTCAATATCTTCTTGAATGGAGGGGTCCAGAATTTGACATAGTACTTGAAGATGATGGGAAAGCAAAGACTTTCTACAGGGTAACTCAAATGAGAAAATCTGGCCAAAAAGCCATGGATCAGAGCAGAGCCCATTGCTAGAGCAGCCATCAACACCTGTTCTATGCAGTCCCCAAATTTTGTAGACCTTTGCCTCTCCTTCCCTCCACTTTCAAATCCAGACAGCTCTCTATTTTGTCCTGGCAATGTTTCAGAGAGTTTATGGAAGGTTGCTGGCCTAGTACATTTTCCCTTCTGCCTGTAAAGGCAGCTGCTCTGAAGTGAATGTTTCAAGACACGACCTCAACTGGCTTTAAGTCGGATACTCTGAAGCTTTTAGGTTTAGTAGAAGAAGGTGCAGTGGGAAACCTATCAAACATAATTTTGCAATGGGATGCACCTTTTTTCCCCTGCCTCTTCTAGCTACTGGGAATTTGAATTTTAACATGGACACTCTTCCAGAAGTGTGAAAGCATATCTTCAATCAGGAGACGCATGGCATTTATAGAAAAGGTAATGAACAGAAAAGAAGCTTCATATGAAGAAAAGCAACAACATCTGGTGTAAAACTCTTCTCAGAGATGTGAAGTTCTGGGACTGGGTATGAGGGAAATGTCTGAGAGAACAGATGAAAGAGGGCATGTCGTTAAAATGTCATGTTAATAAGTGAGTAATGCCTCCACAGAGACTGTGTTTGTGTATATCTACACCCACAGCTCCTCGGACTTGTATTTTTTAAGCTCCTAAATGAGTATAAATACTTTGCAAACTTGCAGTTTTTATAGTATGACACATCTTACTAAGATGAAGAAACCTTGAACAAATCAGTTATTTCTGTAAACATTGAATAATATATTGTTGAATCTTTATTTTTATCTGATCTAATCTTATGAGAGACAAAATGCAGAAAAGAACTAAATTCTCTATATTTAAAGTAATTTAAGGATTGGTTTTGGCACCACTACAAAGGACTAACCTTTGGTGTGCAAGTGTATGCTGGAGCTTTTTCCTGGTATTTAAATCAGGAATAGGAATCTGAAAGGAGTTGCAATCTTCCTTCTATTGAAATCAAACCTTTCCCTCAAGGCTGTTCACCCATTCCCAGGTCTTCTGAAGCATGTGGATGGGAAGTTTCCAATTTTCTCAACCCTTTTGAGGGTTGAGAAACCCTCAGTACTGCATTCTGCAGTACTGCCTACAAAGGGAGCACATGGAAATCACATGCAAACAGAGAAGTTCTACTAAATGTCAGAGACTTATCTGGTGCCCACACCAGACTGAATATCATTATTTGCTGTCCTTCCTCTAAAAGGGAAGAGTTCCCTTTTGCTGGCAGCTTGCAATATTCTTGCTCTTTTATTAAAGTATCTTTATAAAACAGTCCTTAAATCTCAATACTTGTGCACAATCTAAGCATCAAGGCTTTCTTTGCATTGAATAGCAGCAGAGGCAGAGGCACAGCATTCCTAACGTGGTGGTTGCTGTGATCTTCCTCCCTATCACTTTTACTTGGAAGAATAGCTGAAAAGAGCACTCCCTCCTTTCCAGGACTATATGCTAGCGTTTCAGTCATCATTCTGGCACTAAAATGATCTGCATACTCTGTACAAGGCTCCAAAAAGGCTTCCTCTGTATTGAAAGACAGTAGGTGAGGTTTTGGCCTCTAAATATTGAAAGGTTTCTTAAGGAAGTTACAATTTCAAAGATATTGGATGAGGAATTGCTCCAACCTGAGCAGATATTTTCTAGATCCATGTGACCAGACATAAGGCCAGTTCTCAGCTAGAATTTGCATAAATCGATTCTACTGTAAAGGTTTGTTTTGTTTTTACCATTTCAGGAACGGCGCAAGGCTCAAGTAAGTGCAGTGCATCAGCATTTCTCAGAAGGAACTCCTTTGAGGTTCAAAGTTTTTACCTTCATTTTCTGAATATAATATTAAATTATCTTCTCCAAATATTTCTTTAATTTTCATTTTGTTTTACTGTTGGAGCTGCCACTGTGACTTCTTGCAGTTACCAGCACTTTGCAAACCAGAGAGGTATTCATCTGGTGGTGACAGTTTGCCAAAGCTTCACTGGAAGTCAGCAGTTGAAAATCCAATATGTAGATGTTCTTTACTGTGAAGAAGTAGGAGACAGTGAAAAGGTCTCACACGCATCTCTACTGTCTGCATTTTGAAAAGTTTGAAACCAGTACTTTCCATCTGTATCTAAGCTTTCAAGTGCTTCTCTAAATCAAATATAGTTTGATATCTCTCAATCCATCATGATTACCTCTTGTATCCCTGTTTTTTATGTGGAACTGAGATATGTTTATCCAAACAAATGGATAGCATTCTTTGTCCTGATGATAAAGCTGGCTAGATATTTAATCATGAGTGTGGATTAGACATAATTTTCCCACAATGGTAAAAAAAAATTGTGGTTTTGAGTACAGTGAAGTACCCACTGAGATACATCACAAAATGCCCCAGCTGCTTTCTCAAAAGAGAAAAAAAGAATTGACAACCTGCAAGTACAAGACGAATAAATAAGTAGTATAAATAAGAGAAGAAATAAGAAGCAATTGCCAGGCCCTCAGTCTTAATATGTGTTGTCTCCACAAAGTCCCATTTGTGGCCTCAGAAATTATTTCGTCTGTTTCAGTTTGTTTTTAAAATACAAGCCATAGAGGGAGGAGCTTTCCAGCACTCAAATTAATGTACAGAATGCTGCAGTGGTAAAAGAAACTATGCCAGCAATGTGTATGTAAATTTATTTCTGCCTTTGAACTCTGTTTATACATCACTCTGGAACTCAGCTGCTAATATTTAGCATCAATATAGTCCTTGCTTACAGCATTTTAGTGCCGCGGAGGGGGGGGGGGGAACGGAGTTACTTTCTTCTGCTTTTGTTGAACTTTTCTCACACATAACTTTTTTTCATTAGCTGTGAAATGCCCACATCTGCAGCTAGAGATAAAACTGATAGATTTCAGTGATTCAAGGTGATACTATTATAAGGGAAATATCAGCGATTCTGTGATTCAACAAGTACTTTCCTTGTAAAGGAAAGCCAAAATGAAAACATATCTGAATCTGAGATCAATAAAAGTGTCCTAATTTTCAAAGTTGTATTCTCATGAACTTGTCAAGAGAAGTAGTACAAAACTGCATTACTCTAATGTCATTGCTTTTTGGAGAACTGCAATTTTTTTCTAATGCCCAGATCAGTGTGGTGTAGAGTCTTAATCAATTCAGACTGAAATACTTTGAAGTTCTTACACAAAAGCCAGCTGATGGAAGTGTGTTGTAAAAGAACTAGCTGAATAATTCATTGTGAATAATCTGTGTTAGGAATTTGCCCTCCCACTGCCCCACCTCCTTTTCAGGAGCTGTCTGCAACGCAGTCCTCATCTCTGTGAGCATTTGGCAAGTGGTTTGTATTGACACATTTTTATATGGTCGCAAGAGTTGCTGAATCTCCCAAATACTATTATTTAGGTTACTGTATTTTTTGACTTAAAATGCATGAATAAAACACTGTATAATAAATAATTTTATGGCAGTGTTTCAGTACAATGATGGGCTGGTTGACAGTTTTAAACCTAGACACTTATGAAGAACAGATGTATGCTCTTTGGTTGTCTTTCTAAAATGAACTCATATATGATTACGTCTTCTGGCCTGTACTTATCCTTTGTAACTTCCAACAGTAAATTAAGGTGGCTAAATGACATGCACAGGCATCCTATATAGGCTTTTTCTTCAACTGAGGGTGAACAGCTGGTACTCACAGAGGTTGAGGCAGGTGTTCAGTTCAATTATTACACTTCAAATGTGCCTATCCCACCATTTATTAGATTGGGAGCATAAAGGGTCTATGGGACAGCATAAGGTTGAAATGACGAAATTCTCCTGTTTGAAGTCATCCCTATATAATACAGTCAGAGTGTTCAATTCAGCTAACTTCAGATTACTTCTTTCTCAGATTACTTTTATGATCAGTAAGAAAATGTAAGTCCTTCTAAGGAGCAAACCATTTCATTCTGAGTAGCCTTATGAAATAGCTAGATGACAAGCCTCTAAAGCACTTATTTCTCATAGGTCCTGTGATGGGAACTTAAATAACCAGCCCGTATCTGTGTATCTATACTGAAGATATCTACATGCATTGAAATCAGTTTTACCTAAGAATCTCACCCACTCAGGTTAGCACTGATGAATATTAGCAACACCAACCCTTTTCCTGCCACTGGAGAAGTATTTCTATTGATAACACTGAGAACTGAGTTTTCAGTGTCATTGGTGTTTATGAAGCATGCTGAAGTATTCACTGTCTCCTAATTATTTTTCAGAGATATCAACACAAAAAGTATGAAGAAATATATTATTACCTACTTGCTCTGCAGGTGGATTACTATGGCAGAAGCCTATTTACACTTTCTTTACTAAATACATCCTCAAAAAGTAATTTTTAGTTTCCTAAGAAAATTCAGGCTAAGTAGATACTACACAGCTCAATAGATGCAACAGAAGGCTGATGAAATATCTGAGTGATAAAATTTTTGTGCACTGAGTAAAAAATAATTTAGTGTAAGCTTCTGTTAATAAATTTATCTGTGAAATGAGAATAGTTCTAGCCATCAAAGGACTAAGCGACCTTTTGAAACAGCCTTCCAAGAGATTATCTGAGATAAAAAAGATGGAGTTTTATAAGTTTATGAACAAGATCACATAAGGTTGTATTTGTTTTAAGAGGGCTCTGGACTTTAGATGTCCATTTTAATTCTGTGTTGCTGCTATCCATTGTTAATTCTTATAATCAGTGCCTTTCAGAAGTTTCAGCAGAGTCAATTAGCACTTTAACATTATGAGAACTCACATTATTTCTATTCCCTATATATATTTTCAAGAGTGAGCTAAATAGAAGTGTCTAACTGCTTGTCATGCAAAAGAGCTGCTTTCCTATTAACACCCATGTGAGTCACTCATGTGCAGTGATGCATGCATTTTACTACACACGCTCATTCCAGTTTTTCAGGAATTCACATCTTGCTTTGGCTTATCAGCATCTACCAGTACATTCCTTTCCATGATGTATATATTCAGAGAAGCATGAAAACATTCAGTAAGCTACATGCCTTTCAGAAAACCATGTATATATATACATACATCTATATCTATATATCTGTATGTCTATATATATCTATCTCTCTCTCTATATCTATCTCCATATAAGTACAGAGACAACTGATTAGTACTAGTGATTATATGCAGAATAAACAAACAAATAAATATTCTTAATCATAGATATAGTTTCCAGGAAAAGTATAATTCATTTTTAGAAACAAGATTAAAATACATCATTAAGAGACTTAATGTGGTAGTTTTTTGGTTTTTTCACACTTTACTCACCATACATGCTAGTGCAGACATGATGGAAGAAAAAGAGGTGAAGAGGAAATGCTACTTTATTTTCACTGTCCCTCTTTATCTTGTAATTGGCTGGTATATGACCTTGCATTTTCTTTTACCAAGTGCAGCAACTCCAAGAATGGAATTCACTAGCCTGAGGTAATGAAAATCTGGAATCACTCTGGGACAAATGGTCTTGTAAGAAGCTGGAGTGGTGGTACAGATTTTGCCAGCTTGTGATGTGCTGATCCTTTTTCTTCAGGCTCAGCTGATAGGGTTAAACACTACTTTTGAGACATTGATGTTGGTGTTTCCGATGCGAAGTAGTCATGAGGATCATGACCTTCGATACACATGATGTCTTCCCCACAGTGAAGAATATATTCTATCCTTGGCTATGCTCTTTGTTTAAACTTGTTCCTTGACTTTCTGAAAAGAAATGGAGCATATGAAAATTCACTAGGGGTATCTTGCTAAATACTGTGACCAGTTCAGACCTGACAAAACTTGACGTCAGACTTCAGGTTGCCACGTACTGGGACAATAGTGATGTTAGGGTTGAGAGGATGTAAAAAGCATAAAATGTTCCTCCCCAAAAATATGCTGCAGAAGATACAAAACAAGTAAATTTCCTAATATTCTGATCTCTACCTGTCTGACTCTTAATTTAATGAAGTTAGAAGATTCATTTTCCCATCAGTTCTTACTGACACCATGGTTAAATTAGCATGTGTTATGGGTAAAAGAATCAAGATCAAGCCAGTCTAATTTTATGTCTACCTGATACTAGTAGAGAGAAAATTATATTCAGTTTATAGTTTGACCAGATATTCTGTAAAGATTTGGACTATGCTTTTCTTTTGGAGATTTCCTAAAAAATGTTCTCTACTACACTTATCCTTTGATAATTTTAAGATATAAAAATAAAGAAGGGAGATGTTCCAGTTTAGACAAGGCTGTTTTCAGAAATAAATTTGTCAGCATCATTATTTGAGCTGGATTTAAATAAGGGGAGTCGGGGTTCAGTACTGTCCTTGGGGAAGTTTTCCTTCTCACAGAGGATGATTAAATAGAAAGGCACCCCTAGCTTGCACAGAGGCTTTCTCATTTTCTGAGGTCTGCTTCAATTGATAAAGACAGTATTTTTAACACTTAGTCTTAACCCTGTCCAGTGGCAAATACATTCTCACTAGCTTGGAGAATTTTGCTGCTGTAAGAGTCTGAGACATACTTATTACTGGCTGGTGACTTGACATCTTCCTGGCAGCTTGTCTCCACCAAGACTGATTAACGTATTACTGTGCACTGAAGCCGTGGTTGGTGTGTACAAGGGAATGACGTTCATATATCTGCCTTATAAAATAAATCCCTTTCCATTTCTAAGTATATATTTTCTGTAGCTGATACGACAGCTTTAACTACAGTTATTTTCATTTTTCCCTTAGAGATGTGGGAATGTGTACATAAATACTGCTACAGTACACTGGATACACATTCCTAAAGCACCATAGAGAAAAGATGATTTGACAGTCATGGAAAACAGAGAACATTACATGTGACTTTATGAGACAAAACTCTAGAAACCAAGGCAACTTTCAGGGATAAAAAAACCCTGAACAAAACAAACCAACAAAAACCCATTCTTTATCAAAGAACATTGCTTATATTAGTCTTATCTTGCTCTTATACAGGAAAGTAGAGTAAAACAACTAACAATATGCTATTGCTATAAACACTTTCCTGTTTCATCAGGATGGAAATAAAGATGAGGACACTCCACATAGTGCATGTGCACTGTGGGGTCTATAGCAGACAGCTCTTCCAGCTTGGAGTTGCACAAGGCTTTCTGTAGGACTGAGGTGGGCTTGGAATAGAAGGTCCTCCAGTCACAAAGCTGTTACAGTATAGCTGACTCTCTCTGCAAAGCATTCAAGTTCACAGAACTTTTAATATATTCCCCACTGAGGATATGCATTCTACATGTTTCGAGCAGACAGTATGTTCTAAAATAATTTTGAAAAACCCCACAAGATCACAGTAAAAGCCCTAAGATTCAATTTGGAAATTTTAGTAAGTTTGTTTTTGAAGCATTTAGCTTGAAACTTTTTTTGTAGATACCTTTTTCAGGTGGTCAAAGAAGATCAAGTTTACAAAAATTATTAATTTTGATGGGATGTGTGACAAAGTTCAATGAATTGATAACAACCACTGAAAATACCACAGAGCTGAAGAAGATATGTGACCTGAACACACAGTTTGATTTTCAAATAAGCAAGCTGATTATCCACATTCAGCTTCCAAAGCTCTCCAGCTGGAAAACAGCCAATTAAAATTTATTCCATTTTTCCAGAGAGATTACCTAATGTTTGCTGATACATTTATTAATTTTTTTTTTTCATTAGATTTCTCTGGTGGTTGTTTCCTTGATAATCTTTTCCATTTCATTAAAAAATAGGTTCAGTTCTACTTTTCTGTTCCACTCACAGTGTCTTGAACAAGTTTATGAGCCTCTTTCTTCTGTTGCTGTTTCTGCTGAATATTTTATAGCTGTTTCTCTTTCATATTTATAACATATAAAATAATATGAATTATAACATAGAAAATAATATGAATTAAGTCTATCAATCTTGCATGGGGAACAGGAAAAATCAGAAATCCTCACTGATCTAGTTAAATATCTGCTGATAGACCTGTTGCTAACATGGTGTGCTTGACTGAATTTAGGATGGGAAAGAGCAAACCCAAAAACTCAGCACTATGAGTTACTATCAAAATAAAATGAGGATATATGAGACACACATACATAAAACACAAGAATTTCCACAGTCTTATTTGCGCTACTTTTCTTTATTTCAATTTGAAGAGCTTAAAAATTGATCTCTAGATGTATATATTAAGACTTTATTATTCAGTGGTTTCATTGCATTGATTTGTATGATAAAAGTGCTTTGTAAAAAGATTTAACAAAAGAATATAGTTTAGACTTTAATTTGATCAGAACACTTGACTTGAGGAATCATTAGGAAATGAGGTAAAGATAACAGAAGAGAAAAGAGAATTACTTGGCACTAGACTGGGCCAGTAAAAAATGTAATTTCATAGATTGGCCTACAGGGTACTGTGAACAAAAAAACAAATTTAGCTAAAACTCTCCCTGTGTACCCATATATATATCATTTCACCTCCTAGTGATATTGAACTGCATTGTATTATCTGCCTTCCATCTTCTCTTTAATTTTAGTGAGAATATGAAGCACATCATGTCTCATACTAGTGATAATGATAGATAGAGTTCTGAAAGTAATTGTATCCTTGAGATGAGATACCTGAAAGCAGAAATTGAAGAAGTGGTAATAGCCTAAAACAAACCTAATAATGTATCCTTTAAATTGTTCTTTCAGGGCCCCAGAACTTGTTAATACAACAGGAAATACCCCATCATTTGGTAGAAGCTAAATTCTCTAATGGCATGTTTAGTCCTTAATTTTCATGCAACATGAATTGTAAAACAACTATGCTGTCTCTGGCAATGTGCAGTCATGCATAGTCTAAGCATCAGTGTGAGACTGGGGTTCACAACTTTGAGTCCTTCTCTAGATGCAGGCACCTTCAGGGCACCTTAAGTGACTTTTCAGCCTGCATAGGACAAGATTTCTTTCCAGCGTCACGTATGCTTCTTTGGGTGGATTAAATGCAACAGGAATTAGAACCTTACCTGGAAGGCAGAATCCAGGTCACTGAAATAGTGCCAGTAGTAGTTAACACTAAATTTTATTTGCTTTCATCAAAAATGGGGCATAAGCCACAACAAGGGCTTTCCAGAGCAGATGCACATGGGTTAGCAGGGGACTGAATAAATGAGAGGGCACATCCCTTCCTGGCACAATGGTTTCAGTCCTCAATGGGGGGAAAAAAAAAAAGCAAATTAAACACCAAAAATCTGAAGTAACTGGAGCAGGTATTGGCAACTAACCCTGGCAGTTCACATATGTGTGTTAGGAGAGGGATTGTGGGAGCACTTTCTTTTTTCTCTTTTTCAATTATTCAAGTGAAAAAGAGGACTAGGTACTCCAGACATGGTCACCTATAGCAGCCAAGGTGAGAAAGTGAGAACAAGCTCTGTGCTATTGCACATATTAAGGAAAGAGCACATCACTGCCTTACACAATGGAGCAAATGCAGCTCCTGAGCACTCCAGCAGGCCTCCCATATCCCACAGCCAAGCTTCACCTGAGACTGAAAATCTCCTGGCTGACACCCTGAACTAGCCTGCAATAACTGGCAACATCAGTGTTTTTGGCTCCTGGCTCTGTGCTGGCCAGGAGAAACTGAGTCTCCTTCCCACACCAGCATCTGCAGGCCTTAGATGGGCCCCGTCTTCATCAGCAGGGCAAGCCTAATGAATGCTCATAGGTTTTGCAGCTCCTTATCTAAGTCCTTCAGCCTTGTGTAGTGCCTGGAGCTGGAGGGTATAGGTTTCCTCCTTATTCTGGAATGTTTGAAACCAGCATCTTCCATTTAACAGGAAAATGAAAAAATAAATGATGCAAATAAGTCAATTTTTTGTGTCTCTTGAAGTGAGTGGAGCTATTTCATTATCTGACTTTTGTCACATTGAAGATGGTTTAAATTTGAAGTAATAATGTTGGGGAGATTTCTTTGTCATGAGTACAGTGATATCTGTGACATCACATTCAAAGAGATTATTAATGCCTTATTAGTCCCAATACTGCATGCCAATTTGTTGCTTTTTCTCTTAAGTCGTGCACATTTTGTGAGCTGACTACTTAAAAAGGGCAAAGAAAAAGAAATTCTACTGAAAATACCAAGAACTCTTACTTAAAAATCATGTTAGGTTGTGACTAACATAATTTTTGACAATCACACTATGTAATAGAAACACCAAGATTAAGGAAAAACATCAAAAAGATGGTACAAGACTCTAAATGTGTTTGTTTAATAAAGTCACTAAGAGGAAACATTAATACTCTCAAGATAAAAAAACTTTAGAATCTTTCGTGTAAACCAAAGATATTTGTAGTCCCCTCTAGTTCAGTTAAATGCCAGTCTCTTTTAGATCCTCACTCTTGCTCATTCTTTTCTGAGGCAGTAAAATCTGATTATTAACAAAGGTGATGGAGTGTTTTGCAACCAGCTGCTGTAGCTCTGTGTCAAGTAGAAAAGGAACTGATAGGAAAGGCTCTGAGGAATACAAAGGGAAACTTGTCCTAGCATTAACACCTGACAATATTCAAAGTGCTTCTCAAAAAGACAGAAGGTTAAGGGAAAAACTCCACCATACTCAAGTAACAACAAAGAGGAGATCTAATAGAAAATATATAAAGTCATCTGTATGGGTGGAGAAAATATATAAAGTCATCTGTATGGGTGGAGAAAATGAACTGCATTCAAATGGAAGTATTGGGAGCAAGTAGTTTTACAACAAAAAACCTAGTTGGAGCTAAAGCAGGAGTCAGCTGAGCTCTTCCAAGGATAGAGGGGAATGAGTCCCCTTGGTGAGGTGGGGCAAAGTCAGAGAGTTCAAACAGAAGTTATGGCAACTCTGGACACAGCAGCCCAGCCTGTGTTTGAGAAGTGCACAGCTCAGCACGAGCAACAGAGATGCAAGAGATGCTGCCCTGCACTGCTTTGATCTTCAGCTGACCAAGTAACCTCACCCTGTCTTTCAGGATATGGAACTTTCTGGGATTCGATCCTACAGGCTTTCTTATTGGCCCCTGGGTAAACTGAGAGCAGACAATAGCATTATGTGAGAGCTACATGGACACTTCCCAATTGCCCCTCCAGACTTGCCTCTCACTCTGCTACAGTGATCCCCTCTCCCTTGGGTCCAAGGAGATCACAATGGCAGCGAGGCAAATAAGAACACATTAGATGCCTGATGAGAGTATCAGTCCCACAGCATGGGTGGAGGGAAGATCAAAAACTATGAGGTGTTCCCCCCTAGGTGAGCCACAGCTAAAGCAAGAACTTCTAATGAAGGCTACTGCACATTTATTTCTTTGGTAGGGTAACTTGGAGGTAGTGTAAATGGCAAAATCCTTTTACCCCAAAAGGAGGGTTTAGTCCCAGCTCTACGGGTTCCAGACTGATGGGCCTGAAGGAGAAGATAAAATTTCCTCTAGCTCACTGGTCCACTGAGAGTTTTACCTGCCAAGGAATGAGAAAACCCAGTTATTCTTTCATAGGCATTTGCACCATTATGCCATTTTGATATGAAACAGGTTGTAGGTATGAAATGCTGCCAGATTAACCACAGAAATACGAATGATTGCTCTCAATGGAGCCCACTTTCCTAAATGAGGACTTTAAATCTACTATGCTATCAGCAGAAACAATCAAATTGTGCTGTGATTACACATCACAAAATGTCACTGCAGTGGTAAAAAACATTAAGATGTAAGTAATCATTAATTTTCATCATTACATTGACTGCAATATTCTATATGTTACATTTCTACAAATATTGCCAGAAAAATTAAATCTGGAGCTTAACATCAGAGTACTTTTTTCTTTGTTTCTTTAATTTTTGGAGCATGGAGGTTGTTAATTCACACTGTTGTGCAACTCCTTTTATAGCAGAGAAGCTCATTTGTGTCACTCTTGTCTTGAATTTAAATTTAGATTGCTTATATGTGTTCATATTTTCAATTTATATTATTAGATCCACTCCCGCTCTATTCTTTGCTCATCAGGGACCTCTGAACACCAGCTCGAGGAAGTTCTGTTAAATGAATTGCATGTCCTTTACAACAGCTTTTTAAATGACATGTGTAATTATCAACAATTAACAAGATGCTAATTATACCTTCAAATTATAATCCTACTGAGCAAAATAAAAATCCTTTATGGAAGAAAAAATTGTTAAAGGCACAACATTATATTAAACTAAATGACAAAAAGTTTGGCAACTTCCAACGGTATAAATCAAACAAACTGCTGAACACATCATGCAGCTTGCCAGAATGGCTCTCTGCCAATTAGCTTTTCATTGCATATTCAATAAGCTGGGGGGAGGGGGGAAGTGAGAAGAAAAGTGAAGGAGGAAGAGAATTTAACTGATGTGTCACTGCTCAATCAGTAAAAATATCCCCAGAAAAGCTGTAACTATTTAAACTTTGCAGTGTGTTGTCTTACAGTTCCATCAAATTGACAGAGAGGTTTGTCTGAAAGGTTTGAAACTACAGCCGCTTTAGTAAGATCTACATTTGCAAGAGAAACAGCAAGAAAAACTTCCCTGTGAACACATCTTGGACCCAGTCTCTAAATGTGCAACATGCATTTGGGTTTTTTCAGCAGTTGGCACAGGAAGTTTTGGGTTTTTATCTGCACTCAGAGATAGAAGTTTTTGCAAAAGTAGAGCAGTCATAATTAAAACTCTACTCTAAATTTTCACTGATTATGTTTACCTCTGGTACAATATACCCAAAGTCTTCAGGTCATCCTGATCCAAGTCAGTCCTCAAGGACTTCCTCAGTTGTGGTATCAGACTAAAGTACTCACAAAATGTGACCAAACTTTTGAAAACTTAAAAACCAAAGCAAAGCAAAGCAAAAATTGTATTCTCTAAAAAGAAATCATAGGGTAAACTAGAGATTTCAGGTGTTATGACACTTCCCTAAGATGCCTGGGTTTTGTAATAGTTGTATGGCAAAAGATTTAATTCAAGAAGAGATTAAAAAAATAAAATTACAGAATTCTCCCAATAAGGTTGAATTTTCAATAGTCTACCCTGCAAGTATGTCTGCAATTTTAGGCAATAAATGTTAGAGGAAAAGGACAGCCTTTTGCTGTCTTTATAATTGTTAGTTGCTTTGCAAACATGCTGTGGAGCAGGGTTTTGGTTTTGTGGATTATCTTGTTTTGCCTTGCCTTCCTATTGTCATATTCCAGAAATCAGGACTGGTTTTCAGTCACTCACTGATGTGTATTAGGTGCCCTGGCTAGCCAAAGCAGTGGTTGGGATACATGACATGTGGCTTCTGGAACTATTTTCAGGTCATGAAGAGTGATCTGCAAACACTCCAAGTGAACCCTTTGCAAGCATTTGACAGTCTGGAATTCACACACAGCTGATTTGACAGTCTCTGCAAAAGGCTCATTAAAAAGCCAATTTGTTTCCAGTGAGTGCCTGATCAAACTGAAATTTTGAAATTCAGAAATCTTTGAAAGTTTTTCACTCTATTCTTTGTTTTACTAAGAGTAATTTCCAAGGCAATACCTAATTTTTTAGCTATATAAAATAATGTTACCTCCTTTTCTACTGTGTAAAAATACAGTAAGTTTTTCATGTCTTAGGAGAAAGTGAAACTACTTAGAAATTACTTCAGAAGACATGCCATCAGGAAAGCAACGGGAAATTGGATGACAGCATTTGTCATATTCCATCTGCAGTTAACTTCTCATAACCTATCTTATCTAAACAGGGGAAGGGAAGACGTTTAATTTAGGTCTCATATTACAACCATTTAATAGTCATTAATTACTTTCTTCTCTATGAGAACACAGGGAACAGCAGACTCATAATCAATCTAGATTGAAATATCCAAGAAACAAAGACATCCTGATCTGCCAGGACTGTATGCAGTACAGTAAAATAACATACTATTTCCCTATAGTCTTCCACTAGAAACTGAAGGGGCTGATGACTGATGATTGGCAACTAGACTCTTCTCTGTACCAGCCCACACAGCAACTTCTCTAAAATATCTAATTTCTATTCTTTTTGGATCGCTGTACACATCAACATAGTTTTCCAAAACATGTTAAACTCTTCTGCTTTACTTGTCTTTATTGTTGCTGGGTTTTCAGGGGTTGTTGTTAGATGATTAATCTATTCTTATGTGGTATGCCTGGATTGATAATATACTACATTGCTACTGCTAGTCAGACTTGCAGTCTTTGGGTTTTCCAGTCTGAGAAACTGAAATAATTCTGTTGACTAGGCCACTTTTCCTTCTCTAAATCACATAGTCCACTTGTATTCTGTAAAAAGAAAGAAGTAACCTAGCTTGATACACAAGAATATAACTCTAAACATTTGAAAAAAGAGAAAGTATGGTTTTAAGCAGTTACTATGTCCTGTCCACAGAGCAGGGCATGCCCTACCAAGATGCGGGAAGCTCCTGCATTCTGTCTTGGTAGACATAGAATGACTTTGTCTTCTAGACAGAACTGGTCAGTGTAGAAACATTTTGAGCTGTTTTTACAAAGAAAGTTAATAATTTCCAGACCATCTGATAGCAAGGAAGTGTTGTGAGCGCCTTAGTTTATTCTTTGAGACATACCTGAAGAAGACCATCAGAACCAGGACATTTAGAGCAGTACTTTCCAAATGTAGAAAGTCATAAGGCTTTAAATAATCTTTCCAAAAGAGGAGGAGAAGGTATATGTAAGGAAAAGGATGAATAAGTTAAAACATCAGCATAAAAACTACTAACATGAATTTGTAAGCAGTTACTTAACTACTATAGTAAGTTTCTTCACAAATACTAAATGCAGAAAAAGGAAACATACATTTACCCACTCCCCCCAAAAAAGGAAATAAAACTGATGTAAGAACATGAAAATACTTATTTGATTCATTTAAGGGACTCCAAAAAAACAAGGATGAAAATACAGATAATATAATATTTGGGCAATGCTTATGTCAAATTAAAATATTAGGCAGAAAAAGTAAGAAATGAGGTGTATCCTGCTGTACAACAACAAAAAACACTGTCCCATTTTGACAAATTCCATCTGATAACAGAAATAAAAATTTAATTACTAGGAAGATTCATAGAAATAATATGAAGTAATGGTATGAACTGACACCAGTCTTGTTATACTACATAAAACCACAGGCCACAAAGCAGCAAAGAACTTAAACATGTGCTATGCAGTTTCCTATATTGGTGTAAAGTAAGTTGAACACATTTTCCTCCCTAACTTCTTGTTTTATTAGTAACTTCTACTTTGAAGTTACCAGTAGACTTTCTCACAGCTTTACCACTGGTTCTACTATGGATATCCACCTTTTCTAAGATATTTGTAAGTCTGTTTAACCACCTAGTGAAGAATCAATAAAAACATTTAAGAATTTTTTTTTTTCAGAAGGGAGTGTACTGAAGCAAGCTCATGGTCAACCTAATGTTATAAATGTAATGATGAGTTTAGGAGAAAAAAACCACTATTACAGTGGTGTATACCTAGAAGACAAAGCAATAGAAGAAATATGTCAATTTTCCAGCTGGAAAACAGCTTTGCAGAAAGGATCTGAGTGTCCTGTCAGGCCCAAGGGGAACACTAGACAATAGTGCACTCACTGCAAACAGCCTCATGGGTTCTGTTGGAGCAGCATTGTGAGCACATCAAGGGAGATGATCCTTCCCTGTTGCTCAGCACTAGTGCGAAACACCTGGAGTTCTGGGCCCAGTTCTGGGCTTCTCAGTACAAGGGAGGCATGGACATAAAGCAGAGAGCCCAGCAGAAGGCCACTACAGTCATGGAAGATCTAGAGCATCTCTCCTATGAGGAAAGGCTGAGAGAATGGGCAGAATTCATCCTGGAGAAAAGAAAGCTCCGAAAGGGTTTAATGATAGGCTGATGGCATGGAGTAAATAATCAGACTTCTCTTAGTAGCACCCAGTGATAGTACAAGAGGTGATTGACACAAATTGAAGTACATTAATTTTTTAGTTATTTTAACTGCAAGTCTGGTCAAATACTGAAAAAGGTTACCAAGAGAAGTTGTGGATAATCTGTCCTAGGATATATTAAAAATCTGACTGGACACAGTTGTGAGGAACTTGCTCTAGGTGACCCTGCTTGAGGAGAGTGATTGGATTAGATGATCCCCAGGGGTGCTTTCCTACATCAGCTATGCTGTGATTTTATGTTTTTGAGTTGAAACTGAGAGAGATTTCAAGAGGACAGAGTCCTATTAGATCAGTTTCTCTTTGCATGTGCATGTAGGTAAGTTTACAGAAAGGCTAATGAACTGTAAAGGACTTTTACAAGTTTCTTGCTTTTGCAGAGGCTTTCCATTTACAGAACTGTGAGCTAAGAGGCTTTAGAAATCAGTTCAGCCAGTTTTCATATGTCTGAAAGACCAGATACTGGATGTAGTGGGTTTGGTAGACTGAATTTCTTTTCAGATATTGTAATCACGAACTACCATGAAAACTAATAGGATGCTATAGTTAATCTTGAAGAGAAAGAGGGAAAGACATAAGCAGCAGGAGAAAGAAAAAAAAGAAACCAGAAAACATAGGCTTACATGAGGAATCCAAAAGTGCAGATGAGTGATAGAAAGAAACATGCTGCTCTCTTTGTCTCACAGTGACCCTTTATGTTCAGTTGAAAAAGGCTGGAGAAAAAGTAGGGGCTTGATACTTTGAAACCCTTACAAGTGACTAATCCATCTACAACCTTATCAAGACAGAAAATCAGGTGGGCCTTTTTTAATGCTATCTTGCAAGCACTGTATGAAAACAAGGAAAATTTTATTTATGGAAGGGTGATATAACTTGAAATAACAACATCTAATACAGCAATTTTAGTAGCAATCTGTTTAAATTTCTTCCTCACTATCAGAACCTATCTTCAAAACAGTTCTTTCACTGCATCTTACTACCTTCCCATTGAACATCTTTCACCAGCAGGAGAGGGACAAGGATATTCTCCGTTTTTATTTTCACTATGGCTGATGTGAAGCTGCTCGATAAACCAGACTCACCAGACTCTACTCCATTCTCATCTGTAATGTATCTAACTGGAGGTTTCATTATTTTATCTGTTCTGTTTCTCACCATAAAAGTCATATGTCTGTGGTAATTTTTAGTAATTAATAACTGCTTTTTCCTTGTCTGTGGAAACTCAGTGTTGCTTTCTTCCCCTCAACATTCTTCTACAACCAAATCAAGTTTCTTTTCCCTTAACAGCAACTCCTGAGGTTACTGCTAGGAACACTGGTTGGCAGCTTATATGAGGCAAGCTGTCTGGCATACCACTTCTTATTTGCACCGGACACAATCTCCATCTCTGGTTTGATCTGAAGTTTGGGGAATGCTTGGTTGGTATTTGCTCCAGCTCCTCCCTGCAATCTTGCAGCAGGATTAAGTATGTCATTCTCTTAGACTCATTTCTGTAAACACTTACGCATCTGGTTAACACTTGTGAGTACTTCCACTGAGACTCACAAGGTAAAGTCAAAGTGACAAAGGATCAGACTGTGATTTAGAAGAGTGTATAAAATGGTTTAGTTCCCCCTCTCATCTAATGGCAGTATGTGTTGATTTATGTTTCTTCTGAGTGGGCTTGTGAATTCTTCTTCCCCTTCCAGCACTTTAGGTATGAATTTAAATACAGAATATTTTCCTTTTACACTGAAGGCAATGTTAACTAGCTTGCATAAACAATTACTTAAGCTAACTGAACAGAATAGCTAACTTTTCTAAATAAGGAAGTAACTGATAAATTAAAAATAGAGAGAGATCCTAATTTTCTAGTTTTTGAAAGAATATTTCACCCTCAGACAAAGGAATAATTCAGTGGAAAAGAACCAGACTACTTAGTCATATGAACCTCTGAAGTGACTGCTGTGTAATCTACTGCTGGCTGAACCAGGAAAACGTATTGACCACTTAAAAATCAGATATCTCTCTATGCAAACACCACATGTAACATTCCTCTGTCTCAGTGTCCCTTTCTCTCCCTTTGCAAACAATATTTCTACTGATTGCTTGTTCATTTCCATATGCATACACATAACCACACATATTTTTCCATGTGTATGTGCATGGTGTATGCACACCACTAGTCAGACCTGCTTGGACTTTTAGTTCAGCAGTGCCATCTTCATCTCACAGTGTTCTCTGTGGAGTCTTCCACAGTGAACTGGGTCAAGTAGTGCAACAAAGAAATATTATGCTGTCTACAGACATAAAAGCAATTCTGAGTCTGCTAGTACCTGAAAAGCTGAATTCAGTGAAAAGTATAGAAGAATTGAAAAAATAGTAATACATACTGATTTTCTGAAGAGTATCAAGGAAGATTAAAGGAATACTTTGAAAATAGGAAAATACATAACTAGCATAGGCAAGGGTAACATATATCTTAACATATGAGGAATATTATATAGCACCAAAGCTATGGGCATAATTTAAATTATTTCTGAAGTGTCCAGGGTGATCAAGGAAGATTAATATACTGGAATACTGAAAAAAAATAGAAGTAGACTGTTAAATAAACTTTGTAATGTACATATCCACTCACAGTCTCATCTGTTCTACTTAAAAACATCCTTTCATCTCTAACATGAAATACCTACATAGTTCCTCAAATTTCTCAAAATACTATTCAAAGACAACCACTTTGAAGTTTGCCCTAGCCAAGTGAAGACAGCTAATAACTTAGCCACCAGAAAGATAAACATGAGGTCAGAACAAAGAGTGTACATTTTTTTTTAAAGAACTGGATATGAGTCTTGCACAAGGTTATATGTTGAAATTAAAGGGTTTTTATTATCAGGTTGAGGGTGCTGAAAATAGCTATGTGCACTGTAATGTTTAGGTGGTAAGATGTGTAAACTGAGGTTGGTTAATGCTGCCTCCACAAGTGGTTTCCTTGATTTGAAATGATTGTGCTGATGGGAAGCGCACTTGAGCAACCTAACTGTAAATATAGACTTTTGGAGGCTTGGGGTTTTCCTTAAGTTATTTTTCCTTCTTTTAATTTTAAAGAAAGTATTTCTCATCTCTCAATTTTTAAGCTCCTGCTTTGCACATGAATCTTCCTGTTCATCCAAAGTGTTCCTTCCCCTTCTACTTGAAGTTACATCCCTTTCTACTCTGCCTTGACAAGTTTCTTTTTCTTGTAAACTGTTCTTCAGATACCATCCTTCCATGTTGTCGTGCTTTATATTTCTCAGAATAGCTTCTATATACTAAAAATACACTGAGCTCTACATGATCTTTCATTGCTCTTTCTATTCTATGACTGTATACGTCACAAAATGCAGATTTATAGTAGAACTGGAGTATTAGAAAATGATGGGCAGAGAGAGAGAGAAAGAAGCCTGAAAATGGCAGGAGCAGTGTGAAAAGTGGAAAGTGGTGATGGGAATGGATCTTAGCCTGTAGGAAACTATCAGGCTGTAGAAAAGGTTTTCTCTGTGTGCAGAATATTTCTACTATATCCCAGTTACCAGAAATCATTTTTGTAAGAAATAGGAAAAGAATAAAAAGTATTCCTGAATACTTAATTCCTCTACAACACTGTCCACTTGAAGGCACAGTCCAGGATCAAGAAATATTAGGCAGTCTTTTATTAGAACATTGACCACAAACCACCCCTTCCAACTTTCAAGCCTTCAAAGAGTTCTGATATTTTACTCATCAAAGTAATTTCCTAGCTATACTTTATTGCATTTACTTCAGTTACAGTCAAGCCTAGTAACGTCAGGCTGCCAAAGATTAATACTCTATGTATATATTGTTTACACAGATAAAATGCCTGTTATTGTATTTCCTCAATAAACAGAAGAAAAAAGGGCTTTGGGAAGGTTGTCTTAGCCTGTCAAGTCAATACAAATGTGGGATATTTTAAGGTTGTTTATACTTGATCTCATCTTCGCTATAAGAGCTGTCTTCATTCTATTTTTGAGTGAGTTTTATGGAATTATCCTAAGTATTTTAAAAACATGCTACTGGAAGTTATCTAGTGTATTGTGCAATATCATCTACTATTAAATTACCATGTAATTTTCTGTTCAGAATAATGTTTTTCATAGCAAAATATCTGAAGAATGCTTATTCTCATTATTTCAAACATATACAGCAGAGTTACCCTTTGAATTTAGAGACTTAGCCACTTCTTGCTGAGTCAAGCATTTCTGGAAAGGAGGCTGAACCTGAAAACCTGTCCAGTGTTGAAATAGAACTGTACCAGCAGCCACCTTCAAAAGTCTTCATTCTCTACAGAATTTCTGTCCATATCTGGAAGCTGTTCTGCAATCATAAAGAATAGAAAACAGGCAAATCTTTAAAGATAGTTTTTCTTGAAGTGCAAAATAAGGCTATGACAAACCTGATTTAAAGCCAAATGCTACCAACCTCATGGAATGTGAGGTGGGCAAGCCTAAAATGTATTATCTTTGCCTTAGGACAGAAAAATTTACAGAAATAAGTCAATATGATAAAAAAAACCCCAAACATGCTGTAAGCCTTCCAGAGAAACAGTCCATTCTGAAACATACAAGAAAAAAAAAGGAGCTCTGTACACACACACCCCATTTATAAACCAAAGCATTCTGTCTGAATCCTAGACAGGAGCATTACAGCTGTCCTGATTTTTTTTTTTAAGGCGAATGTTCACTAGCCTCAGTGCTTCCACAATGCCTTTGATCAAAGATTTATACATGTACATAGAGCAAAAATGCTAGAATTACTTTTTTTTGGTGGCCTTGGGGATATGTGACTGGACAGGACATTTGCATTCCAAGCCAAACACACCCAAGAACAGGTCAAGTTGGATGCAATTTGAATTCCCAAATCTGTAAAACAGCCTGTTCAGCAATAAGGGTAGCAAAAAGAAAGAGTGTCTAATGTAATCTGATGTTATTACATACAACCTCCCTCCCTGTGATTAAGCACTGTTGATACTGTGACTTGAATTGACAAAACCCAGAAAATTCAGCATTACACTGACACTTCATCCTTTGCTCATGGCTTTGTGAAGAGAAAGGGAAATAAATATCACAGCACAAACTGAAGACAGTATCAGCCAACCTGAGTTCTGAATTTTCTGGATGTTGGTCAGTTTGCATCACAAATGTAATGTTACTTAAATGCAAGCTTCATTGTAGTTTAACTTGAGAGAAAGGAGACATTATGAAGCATATCTGTTAATATTGCCTGTAAGACTGAAATAATTTTGAAAAATGTTTAAGACTTTTTAAAAGAATGCTCACTTTCTAGTTCCCCACTCCATAGTAAATTCACTTATTATACAAATATTTTTTACCGTGTTTGCTTCTTACGTCACTTCTTGTATATCATGTAATTACACATTTTGGTACAGGGTCATAACTTTCTATATTTACTTTCTTTTTTTAATTTATAATCATTTCTGTGGACATGATATGGTCCCTTTATATAAATATTTGTAAGTTCTTGACTTCATAAATTGTATTGAATACATCTCATTGTACTAATCCAGCTGTCCCATGTGCATATTAAGCCATAGTGAAGATGTGTGCTATAAAAAGTAAACCAACTTGCTCATTCCCATTCTGTTCTCAACCAGCCTGCCCCTTCTGAATTCCAAGACATGCTATTCTAAGCTATAAATGAAATATTTGTAGTAGACTTGCACTTTATTTAGTGATATTGGAAAAAATCATATTTCTCATAATCTAAATGATGTTTTAACACATCCAAGACTTTAAAAAACACTCAAGAAATTACTTTACCCCCATTTTATAACTATCAACCAGCAAGTTACCTAGTTTGCAGGCTAAATGCTCTGTACACAAATTTAAGAAGTTTCTTCTATCTCCCTAGCTAAGCATCTGAGTGCTATGACCATACATCCCTGCTGTATTCCTCTTCCAACAGCTGTTTACCCAGGTCTGTATTGGAGTAAAGAGGGGAAATTGAGAGGCTTGACTTGCAATTTTAGCATCACTCATACACTCTCTTGTTCAGAAACAAGTAGCATTTTCCTAGACACACTCATGCACCATGTGGGCAACAGAGGAGACCCGGGATCATTCCCAGTGGGCATTTTGGAGGTTACCACCCATTTTTTGACAGAAGATAATTTAACTCATGCATGCTAACAATATTGTGCAATTTAGCCTTAAGGACAGAAAGGTGCATTCCACTTTGTAATATAGGTGTAACCTAGCCTATATATGCTCCCTCCATATAATATTATCTTTGCCTCAAACACCACACATGAATAAACAGGAAACTATCATAAGTGATTTTCTCTCATCTCATTAAAGAATTTAGTTTTCTTAGTCTCTCTCTGTGATTCCATGAGTCTACATATTCTAACAAATAAGAAAGTTAGATTATATAATTTCTGTAATATCATAATGGAGAAAATCACCTCAGGTTGGAAGGCACCTGAGGATGTCATCTGCCTCAAAGCAAGCAAACTAAAACCACATTGTTCTGCTTAGTGTGCTGCCATGATACTGTCTTTATTTATTGATTAAAAAAGAAAGCATTTTGTGCTGTTTGAAAATATCCAAACAAATTTCACTATCAAAGAGTAAACATGATGAATCCTTTTACATCAGGATCGACTAACTGCTTCACAGCATGACCTGTATGTGCATGAAATTCTAAGTTAGAGAAAGAGCTACAAACTCATCCATCAGTGGCTCATAGAAGGCTCAGAAAAGCCCTTTGTGCCTGAATTTCCTCAGTGTGATAGAATGCTCTCTCTGCATTGTCCCTAAAAGCACTTTACCTCAAGGTAATAAAACAAAGAAGGGGAGCAATGACAGGGTCACATGAGATGTGTCCCTTCACACAGGAAGAATGCCAGGTACTCTGAGGCAAAATACTTATGGGAGCTGTTCTTGGCTGATACTGTAAAGGTACAATTATCCCTCAAATTGTCTAATGCTATTCAAAATTCCAACATGGCACTGGTGTAAAATGTAGAACTAATCCTTTTTCTAATCAAATACATGGTGATGCAGGAAAGCATGCATTTTAATGAGACATGATTTTTTATTTAAAAATATATTTTTCTCCTAAGAAAAAAATATTTTCCAATCACAAAAGGTATTGATTACAGTGAAAAAATGTTTACCTTACATGGATTCTTGTTATAATACTAAGAAACAGTGTTACAGTATGAAATATTTTTTCTTTATTTTTTTCCCTAAATCATCCATAGCAAAGTAATATTCTGCTATGGAAATTTGCACTCCTCTAAAATCTGTGCTTCAGAATTTCTTAGACTTTTTATTTACAGAAACAATTACTGAGAAATTAATGAAATTAATGCAAACCCAGTTATACAGAGATCATAAAATTAGACAGATATAAGAAATATTTAAATCACAATTTTCTAAGTGGAATGACAGCTGACATCTGAAGATGCAGGGCGGCACTACAGATGTTCTTAAATTCAGCTACATTCAAAGATAAAAATAATGTCTTTTTACTTTCCTATGCTGCCTCCAGCACTCTAGCAGTATAATATTTCACAAGCTTTTAACTTTTTTATTTCCCACTTTGTCCTAAGAGAAGCAATTTTATTGGTATGTAGTCTGGGTATCTGTTGTTTCTTGTGAACAATTTATTGTTGAGCAATGAGGCTGAGGAAACTAGCTCTTAATTTGAATCAAAAAGGTGTTAAGATTTTCAAGCACTTGTGGCTCTTAGAACAAGATATTTCAAAGCCTATGAAAAGCCTATGGAGACTTCATTGGCATCACAAAAATGTTCCAAATAATTCAGAGTATGTGTGAGACTGTGCCTGCATGTGTACAAGCTGAGGCAAGAAACAATTCCCCAGAGCCAAAAATACTGAGGTAACCAGTTGCGAATATCCAGCATTCCTACTTGCTTCTCCTATGTGACTGAAACAATACTGGGATTATTGGTTGTTATGTGATGGTGCTGGCCTGTGTTTTTTTCCAATATGACTCTTTGAACTTTCAAAGGTAGAACCAAAATTAAGCAAATTGCAAAAGTACAGATATTGAGAATCAATTTAGCAATCTGAGGTCAATGGCTTTTCATGGCAGAAGGCAGTGGAGAAGAGGCAAGCCTACCCACTGCAATTTATTTTGGACTACTGTTATCCAGCTGCTCTTCAGACAGCTGCTCTTCATCCAGCTGCTGATTTGGATCATCAGTGAATAAGATAAGAATGGCTCTATATTTACAGTAGAATTAAGTAATGCAAAGTGGCATCTCCAGAGCTGGCTACTATTATGTTGACATTTGCTAAACATTCAGTGAGGCCAAAATGGACAATATTTGATAATCCCTAGGTGTTACACAACAGAAATTGGAACCAGTCAAATTATCTGCATTGCAAAATCAGTGCAGGAGCAATGCTCTCTCTGCCATTCCAGCATTTACACAAGGAACAACAGTGATTAAGACTTCTGCATATTCTGGGAAATTAATTATGAAAAATAATGAGCATAATTTTATCAAACTTATGAGATAGATCCTAGATGGTTGATGTGTTAAAGTCATACAGAAAAAAGTTTTTACTTTATAAATGTTTCACTGGGTAAATGCAAAACATTTCCAAATATTTCTAGGGCATTTTTAATGTTTCAGTAATTTTCTTGATGATCTCACTGTTTGTCTTTATTTATCATAACATCATAGAATTTATGGCCATGCTGGATTATATACGACAGCTATTTTCAGTGAAGTGGCTTATTTTCTGATCATTACCAGATAATTTATCCTGCACACCTCAGAAAAAAAAGCAATCAATTCATCCTAACAATCTTTAGGCAACTGAAATGAAAAGTTTAATCCCACTGAGGCCCAAAGGATATCTAAACAGTCAGTGAAGATTTTCCTGTTTCTAGATTCAGTCAGACAAACTCATAATACCATGTTTATAGAGGCCACAAAATCATTAAAATTATTAAATGATGGAAGTATTACCCTCCGATTACTAATGAAACAACTCCCATAAAAAGTTCTGCTGTCTAGAAACATTTATTTCCCTTCCTCTCTGTAAAAAAGGGAATAGATAAAAAGAAACAGGTGGCTTTGTACTGAATGGTCCTTAGAACTACCCATTCTTCCATGTAATAGAAATTTCTAGTGTCATGCTCAAAAGGTCTATGTCGTCCTAGGAACTTCAAACAAAACTTCATCTGCCATTCCAACTAACATTTTAAATTAAGTTCCACCTCCCTACCCACCCCCACCTTCCTCCCCCCCAACACATGGAAAACAAAAGTAGCTTATAAATTATGACTCTGAGGAAAGTCTCCTTCCAGCCTCAGAATAAAAATGTAACCCTACATTAGAAATATGGAAAAAAATCAAAAAGTATTCTAATACATGATTATGTGTTTCTGCTATCCCTTCTGCTGCCATCCTGCCAAGATCCTGAATGGATAAAGCAAACTTCATTATGAAGCACACCCTCGCCTCACTCATTACAAAGCCAGAAATGGAAAGGAAAAGGATGAGGAGAAAAAGAATCATCTTCTGTGCTTCAATAAGAATAAAGAGAAGCCAAGTAATTTACAGGTAGGTTTCCATTAGTCCAGAGAATCTGCTTCCCATTTGGTAAAATGGTATTTCTTTTGCTCCTAAGAATGAATCCTTTGATTCATCCTGATAACTAACTGTGTGCTTGGACATTCACCAAGGTACCTGAACACTAGCAAAGGAACTGCTTGTGTGTTCCCAGCAAAGCCCTTGTTGCATCTCCTTGCTTCATCAGGCCCCTTATAATCTGGAGTTTGCCTGGAGTTACTGTTCCTGTGCGCATGTTGCTTCAAGTCCTCCTTCAAAAATGAGATGGAGAAACAAGAGGCTTCCTGTTGGATAAGTAACAGATCTACTCCATTAGCACAACTGTCTGAGACCTCCCAGACAGAGCCAGTCTGGGACAACCTGCAAACCTTCCTAGGCACTATCCAAAATATATGATGCCCTGTTTTTCAACTATCACACCATTTATTTGTGCTTTCTGGAAGCATTTCAGAAAGACACACAGCATACCAAGATGATTGCTACAAAATAGCATATTCTTTCTTCCTATCTAAATGAAAAATAATTGCAACACTTTCTTTGGAATAAAATTAATGTTCACCTGCACAAAACGTGTGGGAAGATCAAGTCATACTCAAGTTACAAAATGAATGCAAACATAACAAGAGGTTACATGAGAAGAGGAAAGGAGGATGGATGTGATATTTGGCCAATGTTTATACAGGCCTCACCTCCAGCATTAGACTTGCCTAATTACATGCATAAGCAATTTTTCAAATTTTCATGTGTTTCAACTGTCCGGGTAATTTTTGACATTACTTTTGGAAATGTAACATCCCAAGCAAAAAGCATGACATAGGGTACAAAAGGGAAACTTTAATGTATTCTTAGTCTAAATATTAGTTTCTTTCCCAGATTTTGTTCTCATTATTGTGTATTGAAAATCATTAACATAAATTCAGGGTACAATTCAATTAGAGTATTAACAACTTTGCCCGCTTGGGATACAATGAAATATATAGGCTTAACTCCAGCAATTGAATACCAAATACTTTATGCAAGTATGATGTAGGAAAAGTCCTATTATTACTAATTGCAACCACTACACAGTTCAGTTGGAAGGAATTCACAAGCCATCCAGCATGTGGTCAAACTTAGTAATGGAAAAACCCTGTGTAAAATTTCTGCAAACTCTTTCCCCTTACATGCAGTGATTTTTACTTCTTTGTGAAAGACATGTCGTAACGTGTGCTTAACTGAGGTGCATAAGTGGAGGCCCTTGGTATCCTTAAGCCTTTTATGTTGTCAATGGAGAAAGAGAGATGCTCCCACCAGGGAGTGCTTCAGAGCAAGGATTAATTTTAGTGTTCTGAATTGCTCCCTGGGAAAGACCCTTAGACAAATACAGAGAAGGTCACCAAGGGTGAGCAATGCTTTCTCTTCAAGGAGTGAGTAAATAAGGTCTTCAACATAGAGAGAACTAACTGAGGCCCAAACACAACACAGGCCTATGGAAACATGAATGGCACTGAAAGGGTGAATGGGAATCAATTCTTATTCGTCTTCTCCACTTTGTGAGTTCGTGGTCATCACATAGCAACTGGCAAGTTCAAAGTTCAGACAAAAAGGCAATTCCTTACCCTATAGCTGGAAAGAAGTGGAACTCATTGCCATGGGGCATGAAGGCTGTGAGAAATTTATACATACTAAAAAGTGGAGGGGACAAACTGATGGTAGGAAATGACAGTGCAGTTTGTGAGACTTACTGCTATCCCTGTCTCAGGAAGTCCATAAATCAGTTTACTGTACCTTGGAGAATAATCCAGGAGGAAAAAAAAGCAACTTTTCACCTTCCCTTGGTATCTACTCCTTGCCATTGCCTAAACATAACAGGGAAATGAAGGAACCTTTGGTCAAATTCAACTTGACTGCCCTGTTCCTACAGGGAACTATGTCCTTCACAAACTAACTTCCTGGTATGGACGTCAGTTTTAAAGGCTGAAAGTAGATTCCAGGGTAAATCCTCTGTATGGGAATGGGTATAACTATTGAACATCTAAGGAAAGAGAACAACTGCAATAAACTTCTACGGGTAAAAGTTGAACCCTGAAATACTAATTAAGGTGAATGCATTTGGTCACACTTTCCTGTCAGCAACTCCAGAGACAGATTGGCATTCTCTTAATGACCTCTTTACTTTTAATGGGGATGTATCTGACAGCAGGTGTGTTTCAAACAACATCTTCTCTTTGCTGAGTCAGCGCACACACACTGGTTTATCTGTTCTAAAGGAACTGGGAGGGAGAATGGGATTATTTCCCCATCAGTCAGTCCTGGCAAACACACAGATGGGAAGTAGTTACTCTCTGGAAATTATTTCTCTTGAGCTTAAACCTGAGATGCCTAGGGAGTAAGGGGACAATTTATTACTTTCAATTTTCCTGTATGGCTGGAAGCCAGGCTATGATCTGGATGTAAGTTTAACACTGTCTTTTCTCAGATAAACTCCAAACTTCTGCAGCCAGAATTCGTCAGAGTAAGAACAACAGTAAGATTAAACATTTCACATCTTTAGATTTAGAAGTAGATTGAAGATGAAATTTTAAAAAATAGGTTTGCATCTTTTTTCTTTCCTGAAAATATTTTATTGCTCGTGAGACACTTAGTTGATAAAATAATCTCTGTTAGCAACTTTGTTTTTAGCAAACAGGTCACCAGTTTCAGCCAACCAGTTAAGACTTGATCACATATAGAAGTATGTAAGTACTTTGCAACAGCTTTGGCTAGTTAAGGGTCTATTGTGATTTATATAAATTTAGGCACTTATTTTCACAAATAACTACTGAAATCTGTCTCCAGGTATGGTAGAGCTGCTTATGACTAAAAACATTTCTCCTAGTTCTTAGAGAAATGGTAGCAATGATTATATATTTTCTTGTCAACCATGATGTTGTACGACACATCTTAGCACAGTAGGCGAAATTTTTCCATCTTGAAATTTGGGAATTGAAGACTGTTGTAAGTTTCAGCCTTTGTTTTGAGGCAAATGAGTTCTGCAGTCAGAGGAGGAAAAACTCACTAATCCTGAACAATATAATCATGGAAAAAAGGAATTCTGCTGTGTGAAATTTGGGGAAAAAGTACTTTTTAAAAAATGAATAGTTGAATGCTTTCAAAAAATTACAATGTGGTTCTTTTTATAATCAACTATATTACAAAATAAAAAAATTGAAGTTAAAGAGACATTTACAAAACACAGTTTATCTTAGTCTAAAACAGATGTCTAAGGTGGTTGAGATAATACATCCCAGAAGTGCCTGTATTTTTGTCCTGACTGTGTGAGTGGAGCCTAGATAATTTAAATTAGATGTATAGTTTTTAGGTGGCTGAAGTTGTGGGATTTCCACTTCAGTTTTCCTGTTCCACAGTTTCTCAATTAATTTTCAGCATTCTGTTCTCCTGCACTGACATCTGCACTCATCTTCAGTGTAGTAAAGGCCTCAGCTGTAGAAGAAAATCTATTAGATAGGAGGGAATAAAGAAGATTTTGAATACTACTGGCACTCACAGAGATGAAGCTGAAACTTTTTGAGGAGAGTAGGACAGTTTGCTCTGTGCCCAGCTGTTGAGGGACTCTCTCCAGCTGGCAGAAGTCACTAAAATTGTCCCAGGGATTTCTTGATCACAGAGCTAAAGGAAAAGACACTGGCTGCTTACATATACTTTTAAGCAAACACAAATGAGTGGCACATACTGAGGGCAGGACTGAGCGTGAATGGGCTTCTTGAAGATGAAAAAGAACTGTAGAACAACATTCTGGAGAAACTGTTACAGTGTTTCCACAGATAACTGGACAGGCAGTTCTTCAAGGCTGTTTAATTGCCAACAAATTTATTTTATCTCTTGAAGTATCAGGGACTGAGGAAGGTCGCTCAGCTGTAGAAGATGTTTGTTTCTACAGCTCTAGAAAGTGTTAGGCTTTCCTTGTTACCATCTCTAGAATGGAATTTTCACTTATGACTATTATTGTGTAAATCCAGAACTGTATTATTTAGCCCCTTTCAGGGAGAATCTGGAACCCTCCTGTTATATAATTTGCAAAGCTTGTTAAAATAAACTGGTTGTTTCCATCTTCTACTATACTGAAGCTTTAAGGAACAGTTTGAAAAATGTTGACATCAAGAAACAAGCTGAGATCAAATGATAAATGTGTCTCATTTTGTTATATATATAGAATGACCCACTTTTGCTTTGTGGTATTGTGCATTAAGAAAAAGTTGTTTGTGGCATCATTATATGCTATAGCTATTCCTTGCACTCTGAGTACATATGAAAAATTAAATCCTGTAAAACATTTGCTTTGGCCCAGTCATTAATTTCTGGCATGATGTACTTAAAGAAACAATTTAAACAACTTTTTTGGTTACACAAGGTAAAGATGAAGTAATTCTAGCTCAGAGCTTACCATGAATGAGATTAATGTATGGCAAGCAGTAATGCTGAAGAAGGACCTGACAGTAGTACCATGTGGATTTTTCCTTCTGTGTATAGTTCACTCACTGGAAGCCATAAAATCTGGTTGGTGTAACAGAAGTGTTTGTAATTAGAGTTAATTGAGCTAGTTGAGACCACAGGAGGGAGAAAGTAGCTTTGATCCCAGGTGGCCTCATAGCAAGAAGGCTCACAGCAAGGGAGCACTCTGAATCGGAAAATATCAGAGGAATTTGCTGCAAAACCAAGAAGTCACCACTGGAAAAGGCATAAGACTATAATTTACAAGCAGAACTAATTTAGTTTCCCATCTCCATGTCTTCAACTTTCTTCCCAGTCACAACATTCAAAATAAGGGTAAGTTTTTATTGTGATCTATTTTTTACTAAAAGTGCTAATTGGTTCTTACCAATAAGTTTATACTGTCTTGGTCATATTGTCTTAATCAGGAAAGAAAAAGATAGGATGAAGACAAAGCTACCAAATTATTCCTGAAGGGGAAGCAACATATTCATTATTATTAGTCATGCAAAAGTATTGCATCTTAATAGCTGAATTATTCACTGGCATATCTTTGGAGGTTTCCTATCACCACTGTTACTGAGTGTCCACTTTTCGAAAACTGGTCACTTAAATACTGTACTTAGTGAGATTTCAACTCAAAAAAAAAACCAACAGAGACTATAGTGTGATCATTCTTTGTGACAGAGTTTTGGAACTTTACCTAAGAGATTAAAAATTATTCATTACTTAAAGACACTTGTGACATACCAATAATCTAAGCAATCAGTTCAGAGTATGCAGATGGAATACATGCAGATTTCATTTTTTTTCATCAAATATATTCTTCAAACTGTATTTGCACTTACCTTAGTTTTCATCCTTCCATACTCAATAAATAAATGAATTTAAAAGTCAATCCTAAATAATTTGAGTAAAAAGAAACATATTCAAAATAAAGTACAAATTCAGGAAAAATATGTCAAAAGTGGGGAGGGACTTTGTGTCTCGCTGAAGATTAAGTTTGGAACAGGAACTGCTGAGAGGGAGTGGCATGCTGTTATTCCAAATAACAAAATCTTCAAAGACAGTCTGTTTATTAGTTCCAGCAGTTTGTTGACATCATTACTTGAATATTAAAGAAAGAAAATTGTGTTGAGATACTTCAGTGTGTATCAGGTTCATAGGAGTTTTTTTAAGATGGTGATTTTTACTCAGATATGGGGGATATGTGGGAGAAGGCCAGTAGCCGTGATCTAGTCAAACATCTCTGCATTTATGAAAAGCAAATTAGTGGAGCTACTCTTTGAAGAGCTCTTAGCTGTTGAGGAAAGGATCCACAATGATCTTGCAGAGGAGACAATACACGTATATAAAGGTCTTAGCAGATCAAGGCTAACGTATTACAATTGAAAAGAGGCATAAGCCTTGGGAAAATACTCTTGGGATATAGAGGCTACAGATGAACCCATGTGTATAGACACAGGGAAAACAACCTTAGACTGTATGCTAATCATGAGCAGACACATGAATGGCACAGCCACCTTTGGTAGAGATTCAGTAGCACAAAAAAAAAAAAAAAAGTGGTCAGAATGGAGAGTCACAACTCCAGCAGCATCTGCAGAGTACATAGTTGGTGAAGACACAGCAAAAAATGATTGTGCTATGCAAAGAAAGAATTTAATACACGTAGCAGAAACAGAAGTCAATTATTTAGTTAATTTGAATATTAATCTAAGTTCCTAGTAAAAAGCCAAAGCCCTAGAAAGTAGTAATAATGATAATTTCCTGAGAACAAATTAAGCAGAATTTGAGATGTGGAGGTGCTTGGCACTTGAAGGGTGGATAATGCATAGCCAAATAAAATGTTGGCTTTGGGAAGAAGACTGAAGGCAAAGGGAGTTTCAGTGAAATTAAATATAGCATCTTGAAGAAGCTTGTATAGTCTTTTACACAGACTCTTGTCACTTTGTTCCCATGCTGATGACCTCAATATCCTGCATTAGCAATACTCATTTAAGTATAAATATTTCAGCTTTATATTGAGTGTCAGAAATGCAGTAGGAAAAAAGACAGCAGAAAGCTGCCCTCAGATCTCTGCTAAATTCTCTAAGTTCTCCTCTGACATTACATTACTTCTGTCAAGCACACACAAAGACATTTATGTATCCATCAAGTCCTTTAACTGAATTTATTAAAGATGGTATTTCCGGCTTAGTGAAAGTGACTGCCAGCTCCATCCATTCCCACACTTGAGCAGCATTTGGCAAAGATAAAAAGGAATTTATCAGTAAACTTTTTGTTTTGGTTTGTTTTCTGTGCACCTTTCACTCTCCCACCCCTTATTTTTTCACCAAATATCAACATTCTCTATGGAAAACAGTCACTTCCTTTCCCTCTGATTAACATCAGTAGTGAAGGAGAAGGAGGAGGGGGATGGAAGGGAATAAAGAAAGAACCACCCAGTGCACTGGGAAAAACCTGAGAATGATCAATTAATCTTCTGATTTCAATCTATGAGCTGTGCTGTCTCACTCTATAGTCTTTTATTTATACACATAAAATAACCAAATTAGATCTGATTGAATGAGCTGGCAAAAAAAAAACAGTAGAAAGTTTAACAATGACAAAAATTCCTCAGTCATTAGATAAATTCATGGGAAATCTGATATTTTCCAAACAATTTTTGTGCCTAGTATTCTGATTCCAGCATGTTCTATGTGCTACGGCTTTGATTACAGATAAATCAAGAGTCATCTTTTTCCTGGGCCATGGCAAGTGCATTTCTAGCATTTAAGAAGGAAGGGTTTTTACATGCCAAAATCATCTGTGATTTATTGCCTCATGGGCTCATCTGGATTTGGTTTTAGAGTCTGGCACCAATTTCTTAATTGCTTTGGTCAGTTCATTCCATATCTCCATTCTGAACTTCCTTATCTGCAAACCCAGAGGAATGGTAAACACACAAGCACACCAAAAGTCCTGATAATAACATACAGAAGCCCCTGGGAAAACAGTAGGGCCTTTAACCATGGTCTGAAAGGCAATGGTGTCATCTTGCTGGATCTTGCCAAATTATCATCCCTTCTACACCAAGTCCTGGGATGTCATCAGAGAAGTAATGTGTGTGCTCTGACACACTGAGGTCTGAACGATTTGCAGTGTCTTGCTTTTTCTGACTTTTGTCTAGGATACAGATAAGGGGATTCTACCACGTCACCACATGCCTGTGATCGCCCCTTGAATAGTCCATCTGGCTTCAGGTAATTACTTTCTACTTACTGATAATGCATATTTGCAGTGTCTGAGTTTGAATAGAGATGACAGTCATAATGGTAAGCATAATTATTATTTTCCTAACTCTTTAAGAATCTTTCATATGTGACTACAAACTGGTCTGTAATTTTAAATAAATGCAATTTACTTTGTCTCATTTAATGTCCACTGCAAGTAAGTAGAGAAAGGGAAAAGAAGAAGCACAAAGAGGTGCTAAGTTTTCTCTGGCTTACCAATAAACAAAAAAAATATTTATCTGACAGAAGGGCCACTCTTACTTATTTGCTTTCCAAAGAGGATTGTCAGGCAGTGAATAAGGCAGGTAACAATTCTTGCAGGATAGATTTTATCAATATGTGCTTGGTCAGACCAGGAACAGGCTTACACTTCTACTTGGTGTCCTTCTGGATTTGGTGACTTTGGTCTCTCTTAACCTTAACCATTCTGTGAGGATATGAAAATGGCAGCAGGACAAGAGTAAATTTCTTGAATCAGGTAAAAAAAGGCACTAGCACTTGTCCCCCAGTGACATCCTCATTTTTATTATTTCTTTTTATGATTTGTTTTAATATTTTAAGTGCTCAGTATGATAGAAAATGGAAGGTTTTCCCACTGTCTTGGAAAGCAGAAGAATATGATGGAAACTTTACCAGGAAAAAAATCAACAGCACAGTAAAACAGTGACACTAGCTTACAGATACCATAACCTATATCCAGATGGCTGTTCTGGTATCTTTAATAGAAACAAAACACCCTAATTTCTCTCACTCACAAAACAGTGTTTATCCTTGAGTAATATTTCCTGTGATCACACTTTCAAGTATAAATATTATTTTGTGTGCTGATAGTGGGCAGAAGGAAAAATTTCTTTTATTCTAGAAGATAAGAAAATAAGCAAATATAACTGGAGGAACTTTTGTCCCGGATTCAAAAGAATGTAGCAGATGCTTTCTCTCATTTACTCTTTATCAAGGATATTACATACAGATGTATTTGGGAAATTTTATTTTTCATTCAATTAAAATAATTTAAAAGTTCCATGGGATGGGGAACACCTCTTTCAAAGCTTGATGTGCCAATATTTTAGTAGTCATGGGGAGAATTCTAATATATGAATTCATAGCTAGGAAAGAAAAAACCCCCAACAAGCTACATATTCTTCGTTTGAAAACGTGCAGAAAAGTTCTGAAGTTGTTTTCATAGCTTTAAACATAGTGAGAATTTCTGTTGACAGCACGTGTCTCAACTCCAGGCTGTTTGCTTCTATCTGTCTTGGGTTCTTCCTTCTGGTGCAAGGTGCTGTTCTCTCTGATGCATTCCTCTAAGGTTAACATTATTCCTATAATCTTATTTTCCCCTGCCATGTCCTCCATTTGCATTACAAAACATTGTATGGATGGCATTTGATGTTCCTGAACATTTGTCCATGACTTTGGTACATTCAGGTCAGCAGAAGATGCCAGTAAGTGGGAAAAGCCATTTGTATTAACTCCAGTTCTTCTGCCAGTGTGGAAACAAAGAATAGGGCTCTTCAAGAGGTCCTGTCCTCATTGTAGGGAAAGCATTAGACATGCACTGGTTGACTGCACAGCACCCACATGAGATGCCAGTTCTGCAAAGCATCACATGTGTTGTACCCTTCTTGTCTCTGTCAGATTGGCCCAGTCCTGCCTGGACATGTCAGACTTGCAGTACACATTCAGTCCATGCATATTCATTTCTGTCTCGCATGTCTTAGGTAGCCATGCCTGAGGTGCCAAGGCAATGTATCTCAGTTAAAAGTGACTGAACAGTGGACACATTAACAGGTATGTCAAAAACTGAAGGAAATGCCTGGCAGAGTCAGATGTAGACTGCCCTCATCTTCTCGCCTGTAATATATCACTCCTTGGGTGCACAGTCATCATGCACCTGAGGGCTGTGGATCCTGAGCCCTCTGCAGTGGTGGCAGCATCTGTCTTGTGTACCCTTTTTCTTTAAAAGCACAAATTTATATGAGCTTGTATTTAGAAAGGCTTTCCAGAGTGAAGGAAAATAATTGACCCTTTTTGGACTTTCCGCATGAATGAAAGGAAGTGCATTTACAATTATAACAAGGAAATGACAATTTTCTAGTATGGCATGAAAAAAAGGGTTTTTTTCCTTTGAAAATCATTTTAAAATGCCTATGTCCCACTCAGGGTGTTCTTTGGTCTCCATGTGTGAAAACATCTGAGTATAATAAATTCATGTCCTTCTACAGAAAGCAGCTGTACCATCTCAAGGAAATTATTTATTTTAAACATGCTCCAAAGGTGGAAAGATCATTGTTAAATATTCATTCTTTAGTGTTTTGGAGAACAAATATATGCTAAAACATTATTTCAATTTGTCTGAAATATGATTTTTTACTGAAAATTAATCTTGTATTTTAATATGAGAAGCTAGTGCTCAGTATTCCTTCTCAGTACTCCTTTATTACTTAAAGGAGATAAAACTGAATGTACTTATGACTAGTTCGCCTTCCCCCTCATCCCCCAACACACATTCACAATACAATTCATTCAGTGAAAAGCCTTGAACTTTTTTTTTTTTAACCCAAGGAAAGCAGGCAAAGCAAAGCATTGAATTCTCATCTCTCATCACACACTAGGAGGTAAATCCTGTCTCAGTGCTGGCCGTCCTGAACTAACTTTGGTAGATAATTCTGCTAGTGCCACTCTGCACAGCCTTGTTTCCTTCCTTTTTATGCAGCTTGGCAAACTTTACTGAGAGGGCACGAGGGGAGAACAAACCAGTTTTCATTAGTTCCCACCTTAGAGCAGCTCAGGCCCATTCAGAGCTCTGCTTAGTCAACTAGAGGTCTTTTGATACCGAAGAGCTTTGAATCCAAGTGTCTGGACAAAAATTGTACATTGAATAAGAAAGAAATAGGGACAGGGGATGAAAATAATGACTCCATAAAATGTGCTGCTTGTTCTATGACATTTTCAAGTGACTTTCTTCAGAGTGAGAAGTGAGTGACTTGATTTGTGCTCATTAT
Organism: Pithys albifrons albifrons; assembly: GCF_047495875.1. Classification (NCBI taxonomy): domain Eukaryota; kingdom Metazoa; phylum Chordata; class Aves; order Passeriformes; family Thamnophilidae; genus Pithys; species Pithys albifrons. The sequence goes on along the minus strand of NC_092459.1, from coordinate 47,372,091 downwards.
TTTCATCAGTCCAGGCTTTTGAACTGAGAAACTGCAGCAACTCTTTCAGGGAACTGTGGACGTTATAATTCTATTAATTGCTTTTACTTGTGTTTCTTTTACATGTCTGTAAGAAATGCAATTGAAAGTTGTGGTTTCTGTGGCATTCCTGAAAATAAATATTGCTAACACTGATGACAAAACCGTAACAGAATATTGTAGGAAGGAACACCAGTTAAGCAAACAATAATTCTTCTAGACTGATTTACACATTTCTGAAAACATGTGAAAAATTATTATTACAAGTATATTTTGAAAGAAGTGTTAGTGTTTATTGGATGGATATTGCACTCTTTAAAATAATGCTGTAAATATTTGATGTTAAGAAAGTTAATAGAAAAGTCAGAGTTCTTCAGAACTTAAAATGCTCATATAAAAAGTACTTTAAAATCTACATAGGGACAGTGTTCCCACTGACTTTCATGTATGTGTCACATGCAGAAGATTTCTCAAAATACAACACACACATGAATAAACCAGGAATTATTAGAGAATGTTGTGCCTAGAAAAAATATATAATGACCACTAAGGATATTTTATATTTATCATATATGGGTGTTTTATGAAAATATATTTTAATTGCTTTTTCGTTCATCCTCTGTGCTGTTTCCTCTGATTTTCTGAGTCTGTCTGTGATTTTTCACAGTCACAAAACATCTTTCTTTTCATATCTATTCTCTAGTGAGAATTTTGGGTTAGTGAGTAGATAAATGTTTCAGAAACAAAGCAGAAGATTGCCTAACAACAGCATGCTTTCTTTAGAAAAATCTGTGCTTCCTGATTTGACTGCACCATAAATGTTGCAAAATAAGCCTTTTTTTTTTCTTTCCTGATTCTACAGTATTTCTGCTTTCTAACTACTGCATCCTGGTGACTTCCTCACACAGAAGGTTAAGATATGAAATCACCTTTAATATTTGTAAAAAGCAGCTTCTAGACACAGGAATTAAAAGGAACTCTGAATAAATATTCAAACAAGACTTGAGATATTAATAGAAGAGTAGAAGTGTCACTGACTTGAAGTGCAGTAGGCATCTGAATAAATTGTGCCATGCAGAGACAGAAGATATTACAGAAGAATTCCTTATGAACAGAGACAGTCTTGTTTGTATAGCAGTCAGCATAGTCAAATATCACTTTTATTGGAAGTTTTAAGTGCTTCAGCAGCATCAGGGGGAATAATAAAAACAACTACAAAAAATATAATGCGGGCATACTAAACCCGACAGTACCATGCAGTGGTATTCAGCAGTGTTCATTCTTCTTTCAAATGGCTGTGCTTAGTAAATAAGGTAGCAAACTCCTCTTTTCTACTGAAAATAGGAGAAACAAACTCTTTAAATAGCTGAGAATAAGAATGTTATTATATCATGTGATATTTTAGCCACTAAATAATTAAATATTTTAAACATCTCAGACATACAGAGTTGTCATGAAGTGAAAGGGAGTGTTTTAAAGCAGACTCTGCCATTTGCTACACAACAAGGCAACTGCTGTCAGTAGGAATTGCCAGGCATTGCAGTCCCCCACTCCAGCTCCCTGCCTGGGCAGAGGACAGACACACAGCCAGTGTATCCCAAGCCTGGGACTAGCTGTTTTAAGCTGACAACACACATGCACCATGGCTGGGTAGCTTCAGTAACTCTGTTTGCAGAAAGGGACCACTTTGCAGCTTTTCATGTTGGGTTCCTCCGCACAAACAATGTGACAGTCCTGTGTGTGCATAGTTTCAGAACCCATGGGTTCCTATATTTAGCCCCAGTGAAGAGTTTACTATTGAGCCTGTTTCATTCAGATTAACAAAACAAGTCAGGGGCCCTGTTTTGCATTACTGTGAACAGTTCCTTATTATGCTTTTCAGAGTGGAATTTCACATGTGCTCTTCTAAAAGGTATCCTCTCTGCCTCCCCCCATGCTGTTGCTTCTCCGTTTCTTCACCGCTGCCTTCCTGGCAATAACAGGTGAGCCATTTCTTAGGTTAAACCTAACCGAGCTAACAAAATAAACCAGAAGGAGGGTGGGAACATTTTCTGCTGACTGTGCTTCATGAGTCAGCTCACAGTGTGGTCAGCTGGGACCAGAGCAGAAGAATGGGAACACAGCCAAGGGCCTTGGTTTGGAGAGAATGCTGTTTTGGCTGAACAACCTGTCTATTCAACTGTAATGGGAAACCTCACCTTGGCTTTAATGAAGCTACTTGGTAAATTGTGCAGCAGTATGATACAAGGAGGCAGAACTCCAATTAAGAAACAAAAAGATTCACCTTTGAGGAAATTTCAAATACCTCCTATTTGGAACTGAAGAAGAAATACAAATTCCTATAGTTCTGAATTTTTCCTGGAATAAGGTTCACTGAGTTGTTTTGGACTCAAGATTTTTTGTACAAGAACAGAGTACCACCCACTAATGCTAAGGCAGCTTTGGTGTTGTCTTTCTTCCATTAAATGATATCACTGTTTGGAAAACATCAGATATCTATGGTTCATAAATGCTATAAATCTAAGAAAAAAGCCACACAAATATTTCAGCATTTTCTGGCAGTTACAAAGCAGTAATAGAGAACAAGTCTTGATATTCTACATTTGCACATGAACAAGGGTAAAGAGTTATCACTATGTGAATAACATTCACAAGAAATGTGAATGTTCTTATAGTCAGTATTAGTTAGCTTTATTTTTACACTTTTCCTGCTTTTTGGGAATTGTTACTAGTTAAGACTTACAAGGGATTTAGTTAATGAGAAGGAAATTTGCTTTGCTTGGGTGAAAATGCAGATACTTCTAATGTATTTCAATGCAAACAAACTGACTGTTTTACTGCACTATTCCCAAGCTTACTACTGATGCCTGGAAATGTGATAGAACTGTAAGGCAAACTGTACCTTTAAATGAAGGTTGAGTGGAGTCAATCCATCTCTTTATGCTGGAGCAGAAATCTTACAGAGAAGTGCAGAATGTAGTTGTATTACATTTTAAGATTAATTTCTACTACTATTGCTGATAAAAAACTTTCAAGACAGGAAATCATCTTACCTCAAACTCTGTGCTTTGATCTAGTTATGAACTTCACAACAAGATTAAAATCATAGCTCTATGTGCTTGCTTCTAAACTCAAAAACTCATAATCTAGGTCTGTAGTCCAGTTTTTTAGTTTGATTGTTTAGATTCAAGCTATCCTATTTAAGAACATTTCAAATAGATCAGCATGAACCAAAGCCTTAATCCTGTGCTTAGATGCAAGTTCCTCAAGAGTTTGTAGCTGGTATTATCTTTTGCCTCTTTCTCCCCTACATTTATCACAAAGGACAAATTAATTTTATTTCTGCAAATGAAGGTTTACTCACAGCTAGTTCCCTTGTGCCTGCAGCACATAGTATTTCAAAACAGTTTCCTACATATATGTTAAACTGACCTGGAGGTGATTGTAGCTTCCAGGTTTAGAGTAAGTGTGGTGCACTCAATCTGATATCGGTAAATCTACAATAGCCTTTAATCTTTTTTTCTCTATGGAAATCATTGCACAGCCCCAAGAAGAACATTTCTTGAAGTTTGGATGAATGATGTTAGGCAAAAAAAGCCCTTCCAAAAGCTATCATATTTTTGGTATAATCAACACTAATACACTTAGGCAGTAAGCACGTTACTGAATATAATTCTATTGTGCAGGATCATGGTGGAATGAATAAACCTCATCTTTGTGTGAATTTAAACATTGCCAAACAGTACATCACAACCAATTTATCTTATGCTCCATTCACAACCAGTTAGCATCTTCTTTGTGCCTCATCACAACACGTGCCTCATTTGTATTTCCATACACTTCACAAGAAAGACAAGCCTCATACTTTAAGAAAAAACACTATAAAATAAGTGCATTCTTTATGTATACTTAGCTTGATTGTCTCCATTCTTCTTGGCCATGTCAGAGTTCTCTGGTTTAGATTAATTTCCCCAGTTAACTACAGTATCTTGTAATTAAGTGTTTTAACTTTTTTAGTAAGAATGAAGAAAACAACTTATATACCTATATACTCTGTGGGTGGTGCAGGAAAAAATACCTCTATTTTCATTGGAACATGCTTTGCCTTGGTCCAGACCCCTTTCTAATCAGCTTGGATCTATACACACAGCCTGCAGTATGTTCAGTAACCAATGGCATGTTAGAAGCCGGCATGCTGAGGGATATAATGACCTGAGTGAGTGGTCTAAAACTGGACTGAGTGAAATATTTCTACTTCCTTAATTTTGGAATTATCTATTGTAAGGAAGCACCTTTTTTCTCATTGGTAACCCTGAAAAATTGTGCAGGAACCAAATTAAAAAAAAAAAAGACAAGGGTTTTAAGGGACAGGATGAAAAGGAAATGTTAGTCAAAGAAAGCTAGTGCCACCCTGTAGCCTGTGTAAGCAGATAGGCTCCTTGTGGGAGGAACACTGGAGTCAACCTCTTTGAAATGCTGTGGATGAACCTGTCTCCAGCTACTGGTCACAGAGGGAGATTCAGAAATCTATCTTTTGCAAGATACCTGGAATTAATATTGCAATAGGTTAAGTTCAGTTACTTTTAAGCTGACTACTGAACCATGCAATAGTGTTCTGGTTTCCTGTACTGTGTTTAGAAGTATGATGGGTAAATTAGGAAAAATGGCAGGGGGGCAGTTCCTCTAAAAAATTGTTCACTATTGGTGGTAACTTCCTTTTGTAAAGGAGTGTAAGTTCTGAAGAAACATCCTATAAAAGCCAGTCTCCACTCCAAAACAGTTTATGTATCTCATATTAAAGAGGTCATAGGACACCTCACCTTGACTTTAATGGTGGTGGGAGATGAGATTGTGTTTTCTTCTAAAGAAATTCTTCTAATTTTTCAACTAGAGCATCCTGCTTCAATTTGTGCTCCTTATTCCTGCTCTGATTACTTCAGAATGATTTTCTGTGAAGTGTAGGAACTTGCAAATATCTTTATATCTGGTATCAAGCCCAAATACTCTAGCAGCTTACATAGTCACCTGGAATACAGAAGATGTAAATATTCAAATACAGGGGAGAGAATTTAACCTGGATTTTTCAAGTTCTTGGTAAAGTGACCTTACCACTAGATTGCTATATAAACGCAAGAAGGAGTACTGTGAACTGTTTCTTTGATTGCATTGGGTTAAAAAGAAAATAACATCACAATAACATTTGCCCATGATCCTGTTCCTACAGATTGACATTAAATGTGTATTGACAGTGTGTTCTGAATGTGAAAAGGATTTCAACAACTGCCTGAAGAATGACTCTGCTTTGTCAGTTAATACAATCAAGAATTTATCAGAGAAATGTGCAGCTCTGGTATGACTGGATGGGATTAAAACCTTAATGATTTTTTGGAAAGCATCTTTCTATCATGCATTTTGGAAGGCCAAAGGGAAATGAAGATTGTCTAGAGACTTCCAATTCTCACTAATTTATTTAAGTCACATAAGCTTTCCCCCTTAGCACCCATAATGAATTGTTTCAAATTAAAAAGGTCGTTTCACTTTTGTGACTGGTTGTGATTAAAAATCCAGAACACAACACGGCCAGTTTATGCATCTAGGGATTGTAGCTAAATATCCATAGGTATTTGTACAATCTGACTTATGTATTATTCAAAATCATACTGGCCTATGATTTGATGAAAAAAAGAAAAAAATAACTAGAAATAAGGGTGGATTATGGACAAAATATACCTAGATTATTCATATCAATGACTAAAAATAATATTAGTTTTATGGTAGGAGTGAAAAAGAAATCTATACTAAGAAAATCTTGATCTCACTGGAATACAATGTCTCTGAGAGATAAAGTTACCATATGTCTAGGCTTCCCTTGACATGTTTGGTTTTGTTGTTTGTTATTTTTTTTTAACAAAACAAAACATAACAAAAGCAAAAGCAAAACCAAACAAAAAAGAAAAAGTAGGATTGTATAATTTCTAGATGAATAGAACATAGCATAAATGCTGGAATTCACTTCCTGGACATGAACGCATACACAGCATATGCAAATGTTACTGCAACATAGCATCTGTAATTGCAATTAGGATTCAGTTTAATACTGAGGGACAACCTTGCCACCTTTGACCCTTGCTTTTATAAGTGGCATTAACATTGACTAAGTACCAATTCTTCCTTCATCTTTCTGAATATGAACTCTGAGAAAGAAAAATGGGATGGCATTCTTTATTTTTAATCATATGCCCACCAACTTTGGATAATTACATTTCATTTTTCTCAATTTAATGACAAAAGTTTGAACCCCCAAAGATAGATAGGAATAGCCCAAAGGAATGGAATCAAAATCACAGGCATCTCCACACATAAACATACACATAATCTGGTTATTTGTCTGCTTGGGTTTTTTTGTGGGTTTTTTGTTTTTTAAGGGGAATCCCAATGATATGTAAAATGTATCTTATGGGATATTTTGCTCTAGAGGTGACAGGCTGTAGACTCCACATTAAAAGAAAAACTGGGCATGAAGATAGAGCCATCTTGTTTGGGTGGAGAAGTCATAGCTACCCTGGGCAATACCTTCCTTCTTAAGGGCCCATGAAAGAAAAGCTACGGAAAGTGCTTACCTAAGGGATCCCATCAGGGTCATCAGAAGCTTACTCTTCTTACAAATGCTAGACATACTGAAAGAATAGCTTTTTCTGAAGATCCAGGTAGGTAAATAAACCCCTCAGATGTGTGTCTTCCCATCCAAACTTAGACATTTGCAGTGCAGAAACTCCAGGTGATGAAGAGGAATAAATACTCTTGAGGTGGTGAACAATACATCTGCCTGGCTTATATTTGATATCCAACTGTACATCCATTGGAAAAAGGGCCATGACTGGCTTCAGGGAAGACACATCTCCTCATAACTGTGAACAAGCTTCAACACACTTGGTAAGAATAAAATTAGAGAAAATTCCTGCCTATAGGTGGGTAGAAAAAGGAGGCGAGGCAAAACAAATTCAATATATAAGAACTAAAATGCATTATGAAAACAAAACAAGACAAACAAATCACAAAAGGAAGAAATTAGATTGCAAGAGAAGGCTAAAGTGCTAAAGTGGCTGTTCAGAAACTATCCACAAATTGTTCCTGAGTGAGCAGAGGCAGCCTCAGTCAGTTTATGGCAGGTAGGGGACAGGACATGGTAGTGACTCTGTGGATACTGCTAAAACTGAGAAATCTTCAACTCAGAGAAGCTGACATATGCTTGTGATATGAATGTGCATATGGACAACCTCTTGAAAGAAACTGAAGCATATCTTAGCAGACAGGATCCCTGATGCATCCAGTCTGGCAGCCTGCCTCTGGCAATAAATGAGACTATCATTTCAGAAAGAGCTTCCAAAATCCCGTAGTGTATCTGACCATTTATGTAATGTCAAATATAAGCAAGCAAGACGAAAATTCCTTTGTGATCTTTCTGTCAATCATATAACCTGGATCAATAGATTTTTATTGCCCCTATCTTAACATGAATAATCCCTAATGTTGTCACTGGCAATAAAATTGGTCCATACTTAAAAAAACCCAAGTTATTACAGGTAATGCAACCAAGAGGTGCCTACAGTCCAATAATTTTTTTTTTATTTATTCTGCTTGTATCTGATATAAAAGCAACACAGTTCTGCAAAAAGATGACAGGCAGGGAAGTGTCAGATAGAGAAAGTTTCCTTTTCTCTCAGGTTGTATAGTAAATCTGAACTCAAACTTTGTATGCAGTAGTTCCACAGGCAAAAAAAAGAAATACAAAAACACTTCATCAAACATCATTTACTTTCATCTGTATACTGATGCAGGTAAAAAATTAGGGCTAGGTCAGCTTTTTACATTGCTCATAATTATCATATATTAAACCTTTCAAGCTAAGATTTTTAGCTGATATGTTGTTACAAGTACCACAAAGCAGAAAACATATGGGGAAAATAACATGAACCAAGGCCAAATTAAAGCCTGAATTTTTTTTGGAAGATACTGGTTATAATCCTTGCACAAGTGAAAATCTCTGCTGTAAAAAGATGCATTATCTGTGAATAAAATGCACAGCAATTGTCACTCTGTAATGACAAAGTTCCTTTTTTTGTTGCTGCTCCTGACAGAAGATTGCTAATTTGTTTTCGTACATCTGATGTAAAAGCCAGGTGCTACTCTTTCTAATTTAGTTACACTTCCAGTGGGAAAAGAAACCACTAATTCTACTGCACCACTATGCTACATATATAATACTCTTATCACAGACACAATAATTCACATAGCAAAGCAAATGAACATGGCCAAGGTGTCCTCAGTGCCTTCAGAAATTCATGGACCTACTGAAAAGACATTGTATTGTGGAAAACACAGTACTGTATATTTACTTGGTTCAGTGAAGGTGGGCAACTGGCAATTGCCTAGTTCTCAAGAAAAATATAACCTAAAACAATTCATGTCAGCCTACAGCAAGCCTTTTTTTTTCTTCTTTTAACCCTTCTTCTTGTCCCTCCCTTAAGTAGGATAGGCTGCTTTTCAATGAAAAGGAAAGATATTTTAAAGCCTGTACTTGTTAAACTGAAAATAAGGGTGTCAGCATTTTCAAACTAAAACTGCTTGTTAGCCTGTCAAATTTCAACACATTTAATAACCTTTCTTTCTTTTTCTCTTAGTGCTAGAGTTACTTATTAATTTGTCTTTCAAATATTATTCCCAACCAAAATTTTATTTTCAATTTTATTTTTTTTTTATCCTCAGAGCTACTACCTAACTATGCAACTATGCTTCAAGTCAGGTTTTCCCACATACCAAACAGGAATTTTCTTTCCACAAAAATTACATACTTGTACTTTAGGGTGCACATATTTTGTTTTAATCCTTACCTACCACCTGGAAAAAGTACTGTGTGAGTGAAGTTGAGGAAAAGGATGTTCCTGCATCAGATCAAATGGATCCAAGTCTTTAATAGCATTCTATCAACCTCCTGGTAGATCAATCAAATCTGTTTACAGATGAATCCAATATTTCATCTTTGTAAAGAAATTCTCTTCTGTCTTTAGACATATTTATGAGGTACACCTCTGTCAGCAATATTTCCTGTTGGCAGCATGGCAGAAAGATGTAGCAGGTGATGATATCAATAAGAAAAGTGAAATCAAAAACTTTTAAAAAACCAAATTGTCTTTATCCATATATTTCAGGTAAAGTTATTGGGATATGGATCTGAAGCCACTTCTCATGCATATGTTGTGATTCCAAAATAAAAAAAAAAAAAAGAACAAATGGGAATATTTGATTAACAGACATTTATTCATGTTTCAACTTTGATAGTTTGGATGAAATAATAGCCTTTGACAAGCATAACCAGTTTGTAGCTGTTAATTCTGTGGACTCCAGTATACCCACCCTGTCTATCAACCAGAAATTTTGTCGTCTGTGTTCCCTTCTAATTCTACAGCAGCAGGTATGGACTATTTATGGGAGGACATGAAGGAATATGAACTCTGCCAAGAAACTTCTGAAGACTAAAACATAAAGAAGAGGACACAGAAAGTGAAAATAATTGTATTGATTTAATTTTGAAGAGCAATATGCAATTAGAGCATGTTGTTCAAATACAGCATTAGAGGGAAGCATTTAATATTCTTTGCAAAATGTTTGGGGAGAAGAAACTTTCTTTTGGTATGACAATTACCAATTCTCTCTGCTAGGCTTCTTTTGCCTTTAAAAAAAAAAAAAAGAAACAAACCAAAATAACCCAAAAAAACCCCAACTTATATCCTGGAGATTTTGGTCTGAGAAGATTTTTTCATATGATTTATAGGAGCTAAAGAACTCAATACAAGTTGTGCTGAACTGGATTCTTCAATATGTCAGTGCCAGTACCATTGACTATGCAGAACTCCCTCAGTTCTCAGTGCAGTGGAGTATGTTATTTTGATTCATACATAATTTCATATCCTGAAATGTATAATTGTACTTCATATATCTAGCAAATTGCCCTGCACAGCACAGAACACATGGTCTGATCTCTCATATTACAAGATTTCCCAGCAAGGTAAGTATAAAAAAGAACATTTTTGGAAAAATCTATGTAGTCTCATTTCACTGCCCTGCTCATAACAGAGAAAAAGATTTACATTCTACTACCCTTTTTTCCCAGTCTCAGAACATGTACCTCTATGTTCAGCAGTCCCCAAAGTTCATTGAAGCAGTGGTGCTTGTGCTGATTTCATTTGATTCCTTCTGCAAGATTACCTTAGCACATCTGTTAAAAATTACAGAAACAGATTAGTTACAGTTCTGTTTTCAGTTAATTACCTGAAGCCTCTGCCTTCACTGGTCTATTGCAGTGGAAAGGCATAAATTTCTGATTGGAATAGTGGTTCTCATTACTGGCCCCAGTTAGGGATTGTGCAGCCAGTGTCAAGCTTAATAAGAATTCAAGGATGCCAGGTCCATGATTTGTGACAGTGGTAGTGCTGCTGCACCTCAGCTGAAAGCATGTCTTGTCCAATAAAGAGAAGCTCTCTAATCCACTGAGATATGTCTCACACCCAGTTTTAATGCAACTGTAATCAGCCTGACCCCAGCTACATTTTCTCTGTATTATGCTATGCAAAATTATTTGGTGGTATATAAAGAAGGCAAAGGACTTCTTAAAATACTCAGGCACGAATATCTTCCTGGGTTTTAACTCTTTAATGCTGTAATTTTTCCCTTTACTATGAAACAGCTGATAGTTACAGTAGGGCTGCTTCAGGAGAGCAGATAGAAAAGTAAACATGCCATTTTCTTTGAGACCTCGCAGCTGGCAGGCTGTACTCAATAGGGATGGGCAGACATTACTGTCACTGTGTCTAATGGATGACAGGAACCATGAAGCAGTAAGTATTTGTGGCAAGGGCTGCCACCTGCATAGTGTTGAAGAGGGCTGTTTCACACTTCTGAGATTGTGCTACACCTGACTTCATGTAAGGACAGGTCACCATAGCTTTAAAGAAAGGTTTTAAACATTTAGCCTGCCTGGCAGTCAGGTGTTTTGAATGAGGATACCACACTGATGATGAGTGAAGGTGTTACCTCAAGCAAAGCCATTTGTCCTTCCCTTTGTTGCAGACCTTTAGGTAGGAGCTGTCAGGAGTTCCTGGTACACGCAGAGGGCAGCCTGTCTTTCAGGAGAGACAGCTCCCTCAAAGTACTGTGGGCAGCACCTTCTGCCCCAATAACTTTTAGGTTTCGCTTAATTCTGTCATCCTCGTCACTTGGGGTTTCAGCTGACTGCAGTCAGATTCACTTTCTGACATTCAGCTGCTAGGCTAAATGTATGTGTATGTATGTATATATATATATACTCACACACACACATGCAGACACACATACACACACACACACACACACACACACACACACATATATGTATATCAGTTATGTTCAATTTCCCTACATTTAAGGTACAGTTTCTGAGAATATACATTTGAAATAGGTAGATATACTAGGTCTCACAGTTGTTTTAGATTTTCACTTAATAAAGAAAGCTTTGTTTATATTTTGGGTATAAACAGTCTGTTGCTAAAACTGCAACATCCTGCCAGAGTTTGCATAGAGCCTGAAGTCAGAACCAAGTTCTGCTCACCTCCTCCAGATATCCCTCATCTCATGATGTACCCTGAGAATTAAAAAAGTATAGCCCAAATGGAAGGAAATTTATCATTTTTCTTGCATTCAAGCTGGAACAGAAAAAAATAATAATAAAAAAAAGACAAAAACCTGAGTCTGGAATGCTAAATAATAAGTCTGGGAAGGTTGAAGTTGACATGATTTAAAGCAGGGGCTTTAACTTCAAAACATTTAAAGCAGGGCTTAAATGAAGATCATCAAGAGCTTTCAGGAAAGGTCCAGTTCCCTTCAGAAGAAATTCTAGCAGCTCCTAGACTTACAGTGTTTCCTGGTCTTCACAGCAGAGAATTTGTCAGTTAGCCTTCCAGAGTGGGAATCCGGTAAAAAACAAGGGCAAGACTTCTGAAATCCTCTATAAGTTACTACGAAAGTTATGTACAAGAAATATTACAACATCATGTACACTTATTTCTGTTCACTCATTCCATGTAAGCAAAGCAAATGAGGTACATTATGGGTGCTAAGCTTGCATCCATATTTTCCCATTTCAACCCTTGTATACTTATGTGTATAAATTCACTGCACAGTCTCAAAGGACACACCGACATGGGTAGAGCCCTTCCCAAATCTTCATTTGTGAAGCCTAACTGTGATGATGATACTTTCTCTATATAGTGATAGCATAATTTTAAAAATATATACATACATATGTATAAATATACGTATGACTAGATAGATGCTGACTTAAACATACTTAGGTTCTTCACTGCAGAATTTTCCTTTTTCATTTCAGAATGATGAGTTGGACTTTGGAACATCCTACTAATGTACACTGGAAAAGCACTCAAACATTGTACTATTATTATAATCATTACTAGTTCTGGGTTCCCTTAGATCACTAAAATTTTTCCTGATTTCAGAAAATATTCTGATTCATAAGGAGAGCTCTTAGCACTCCTAGGATTCATATAGAAATTAACAAAGCCATTCAAATAATTACTTTGTTACAAAGAACAAAGACTTTCTACTTTCCCCACTACAGCTGACATTAGTTCTCTTAAAATGTGCCATGCATTTAATCAGATATTGGCTGTAAGTCATCACACCTACAGCTATTAGAAACATTTTGAAACTGAACTACTTTTCAGATGCAAACTGTAGACAGTGAATAAACCACTACTGGACGAATCATCCCATTACAAGACCTTTCCTGGACATCTGTCTGATCACTTTTGTTCTTGTGTCAAAGCCGATCATGATGTTGCCATCTGAAGGTCATATGGCTGTGTCTGAGTTACATAAACAGCATATTTTCTCCCTTAACATAAACAACTCATCTGCACCGAGATGAATGTTGTAGTGTCTGTGCTGAGCATGCTATGGCTCAGCTGATCTGACTCCATTCTTGGACAGGAAATGAGAGTAAGGAGAGAGAAAGTAACAAACATTAATTCACCTCCCTTTAAGTTTTTTGATTCAAAATAAATAATGACATTTGACCTTTCTCTTAGAAAACATGGAATTTAAAACATATGACAATCTTTTCTGTGCCCCCCCCCTTGAGACCACAACTGCTTCTCACACCATGCTTTAACTCCCTTTTCCCTACAAAAAAGCCAGTTCATGAAAGTCATAAACCTTTCATCCCAGCTCATGCAGTAGCTAGCCTAAACATCTAGCCGATTAAGGTTTTTATTCCACTTTTTTTCTTTTTCTTGGGACAGTGGAGAGTTGATAAGCCTTTTACAGGAGGGAGCATGGAAGTCCCTGGGGTAGATGACGTCTTGGTCTGAGTATATCCAAAGGCACTGACAGGGAGGGAGCAGCCTCCTTGTCTGCCTGCTCATCGTTTAGCTCTTCCTGCACACAGGGCACTCATCATCATGCTGTGCAATGCTCTGGCAAGGCAGCAAGAAATCCACCTCGTAAACTGAGTATGGGCTCTGCTTGCATTACTATCGAAATAAACCACTGGATTTTGGGGTTAAGACATCAGGCCCACAGATAGCGCATTGGATAGCATGTATAGCATGCCGCCTTTATGTGCCTGTACAGTGGCATTTTCCTTCCTGGATCCTTTCCAGATGAGATTTACATCAGGTCTTGAAAAAGATGTAGTTATACCCTTTTGCAGGTAACTGCTTGGCTGTAACGCAGGCTGCATATGTTGAAAAGCTGGAAAATTCAGAATGTTACACTGTACCAATTCAGTTTGTTGACAGCTTAGGGAAGGACCCTTCCATTTTACAAAAAGACTGGTAATTAAAGCAAAGCAGTAAGAGAGCAAAGGGAAGATGTGTTCCAAGCGTCACTGTATTGGAGATGTTAAAATTTGAAAAACATAAACTGCCTAGGAGAAAAAAACAAACTAGAAAACTGACAGAGCATAATCTGAGGAAGGAAAAAACACTCTCTTTGGTAGATAAGACTCAGAGAATCTTTTCCAACATAAGATTTTAAGACAAACAGCCTTGCTTCCTTTTCTCTGTAGTGGTTCAGCCTGTTGGATGACATGCTGTCTTCCTCATCTGTCTGCCATTTTATATGCTGATTACTGACTCACAAATATGTGGTATTGGTTTGTTTGTGTTTATTGCCTTGTTTTTTTCACAAGACCATGATGTAAATCTAATAATTCCACAGTTTCAGGGATGACAATGTTAAGGCAAACAGATTGTTGCCAGTATGAGCTGGTGCTGCTTCGCAGAAGCCCTATGTTGTGTACTCATTCAAAGAATGACATTCTCTAAAACTGTCTATGGAAACTAATTTAATCACCCTATCAAGTTAATACTACTGGTAATTCATTTAAAGAAAGGAAATATCGTGTACAAAATGTATTAGGTGAAGTCTTTTGGCTTGTGTCTTTCAGAAAGTAAATTCTAGACCTTAAAGTCTGTGACTCCATGAAGATGGAATAATTCCCTTTCATGATAGCACACGTGTTCTTAAAATCACCACAAATGCTTGACTTTTATATTTAAAATTTCCTGAGAACTTGTTCAGTAGTGGAATCTCTGCAGATAACCTCAGAGTGAATACAATTCAATTTTACTTTAGAGCTTATCAGATAGTCTTTCAAGAAACTTTCTACTTTTCATCATTCATAGCTTCTACTCACATGATCTTGCACACCTCAAAACAGGGCTTTGAAACTTTAAAAGAAAGATAAAACAGTCAAGCAACAGTCACAACAAATCTCAGCATTTCTTTCTCAACGGAATATTGTCTGTAATTCTAAAACCATGGTACTTGCATTTCCATAGCAGAAAGCTAAACTTTTGGACCATTTCTGGAATAAAAGTTCTGACCCCTTGAAGTGCTGTGGTTTTCAAGGGACAAAAAGTTTTACCGCATTCTGTAGGAGCTGAGAATAGTTGAAGATTTTCAGAAAGTATTTTTCAGTGTGAAATATTAAGTACATATCTTCAGTAAAAAATTATGTAGACAAGATGGTAGAATGGTTTTCTTATATGCTGAGCTTCATTTAGAAGTTTAAGTTAACTTTGGCTTCGTTCACTTTATATGTCATACATACATGAGATTCCTCAGTTATCTAGTAAATCTAGTAAATTATATCATTCTTCCAACTTTTCTTCTTTGAATTGGCATAATTTTCAGCCCACTATTAAAAATTTCAAACAAAGTAAGAAATCACTTCTTGTTTCGTAGAGGTATTAGGGAAGCTTTTCTGTCTGACCAACCAGAAGTCCCTCTGGCAGTCACACATGCACCACCTGAGCAGGGACTGAAGCTCCAGTGGGCAGCTCCAGTGAGCCTACAGAGGCCCCAATTGACTCCCTACCCTCACCACACTCACACAGTCAGACGAGATTTCCTTACTGACTTGATCCTAGGTTTCCCACAGCAGAGTATTAGACATCTCAATACGTAAAATAAATTAATCATGGTTCAATAACATAGTAACAGCTCAAGCTGTGTGTAGGAAAGTTTCCTTAACAGAAGTATGGTTTTCATCAGTACATACTGAATCAACCTGTTCAGTTCAACAGTCTTCTAGGAGAACTCTTCATTGAGATGGAAACTCAGGTTCAGATGCTTCTTGAAACAGCATGATTTATTGGGACAGAAAGATGAGATGATAAGTAACTGTCACTGAGGGGCACATTGATTCTTCATATATAACCAATATATAGAAAAATTATTAAAGTAAGGCAGATTTAGCATAAATTTTAGAAATTTTGAAGTGGTGGCAGCAACACACGGCACAGAGCTACTGAGTGACTGATCTTTCCATTGCACCTGGCCAATGGGAGAGCAACTGTATACATGGGAGAGCTAGGTTACTCCAGATGCCTTTGACCTTTGGGATGCACAGACACACCTAATAAAAATTATCACAGTCTTAAACACTGAAGCACTATCTGGCACTCTGCTATTTTGGTTTGGTTGTCAATTTCCTCTGTGTTGATGTTAGATAGCCATTTTTTCTGGAACAAATAACAAGTTGGTTATTACACATTTCACTCTTTTACAAGATGTCCCATATTCCAGTAATTTTGCTCAGGCTATTTTTAAAAAATTACTCTTTCCTACCCAAAGGAAAGAACAGGGGGTTCCCTCCATTCTATTAAATGTCCAAGACAGTCCCTCAGTGCCATGTGGCTTTTTCAACCCCTTTCTTCTATCCAGTTGTAATAAAAATGAAATGTCAGGATAGATGACAGAACAGAAATCAGGAAAAGTTACAGGGAGGCAGAGCAGCTTTCACTATGCTATTGCACATATCTTTTATTTTCTTGAAAATGTTCAGCCTGGGACAAACCCACTTAAAACCAAAGTCTTGATTGTAAATGTCATCATCTTTATGGCTAGATTTGTGCTTTGTAAATGGCAAAATTTCACTCCAGAGTAAAGGTCTGAATTCTGGCAAATGTAACATTTTTGTCTGTTAGCACTGACGGGGTTGAACTTGGTGATGTTGCAGAGCTCAGACTCAACAAGTGAGCAAATCCTGTCATGTATGGAGGTGAGAGACTGAATCTTTGCAGGCTAAAATTCCTTTTCTAATGGTGAGAAGAGGGAGGGGAAGGTTTGGGAAGGGAAGGGTAAAAGGAAAGGGAAGGGAAAAGGAAAGGGAAGATTCATTCACTTTGGAGTGGCATAGAATATGTCACAGGACCTATGCATTGCTGCTTTGGGCCTGTAACAGTGTGGATAATCAAAGGACTAGTATCTTGAAACAAAACAGAAGTACAAAATGCCAGTGCAGACAGCACTGGAATTGGCCAGCATTGGTTGATGGATCTGCCTGTACTGGCTGGTCATCAAAATTAATGTGATTGGGAATAATAAAGCATACTTGAGATTTAGTTGTTTTCACGAGCATTGAGGGAAGCTGTGTGTGTGAGACTGATGAGAAGGGAGGTGACCTGGGTGGCTGCTATGTTACAGATGTCACCTGGCACACTGGGTTTTGGCTGCTTCTTCATCAACTGTTTCTATGTTCTGGCCTCTGTCCTTCCTTCTCACATCAAATTAAGAGAATATTGTAGCTAACACCTTCTGCATATTAACAGGTAAAATCTGACAAGGGGCACACATTCCTACCATGTCAAAGGGTTGTGTTGTAATTTTATGGTCAAAAGCCACAGACATCTATAACAGAGTGAAGCTAAATAAGAAATGCATGTGTTGTTTTTTAATGCTCTGTTTCCCTTGATCTTGTTTGTCACATCTCACCATATCTAAATATAACTTTGTATTTTCACCTTTTCCAGAGAAGCTTGTTTATTAAAGGATGAAGTGAAATGTTTTTAAGAACATAAGAACTAAAGAAATCTCCACCAGAGCTGATCCACATATCTCAAGTGCAATACTGTCTCCAGCAGTGGCAATAGGAACCGTTGCTGAGCATGCCGCAGAAGCCTGACCGCTCCCTACAATCTGCTGCCTGACACCCTCAGCATCCATGTCTGCCCTGTCAAGGAGCCTATGCCCCTGCCTCATCCCTTTAATATCCATGCTTGAAAGCATCTGTTTGAATGTGCTGGTCCTGCCTGCCTTCCTCACTCCCATGGGGCAGATCTCACTCCCAGAGGATTTATTGACCATAGTAGGAAGAAGTATTGCTCTTACTTCTCTCAGCTTCCTTGTGCTGTGGAAACACCTACTAGGTTTTGTACTGTGAGACTCATCCACCACTTTCACAGTTTCAAATATGTCACATCCTCTCTCATCTACCTCTTCTCCAACCTTGAAAAATCCCCATTTACACTTGGAAAACAAAACAAAACAAAAAAACCAGTAACAAAATCAAACAAAAAGAAAAATCCAAGCTCTATGCCCAAGGCAAGCTCCCCAACAAAACCCATAAACAATAGTCTTTTATGTCTCCTCTAAGTGGCACTTATCTCACAGTGGTTTTGGAAATGTGCAGTTTCCTTGATTTCATATAGCAACTGCTGGTTTTCTCTTGCCTAAAAGAGAGAATTTCAGAGCTATTATTTTCACAAAGATAATTAACTAAATAGTTATATCTGTAATTCCACAGCAATTTTAATATCTTCTAGAAATATGCAGTATCTCTTCGGGCATTCTCTTAATTTCATCTTAAAAAGTTAATAGTATCATGTTACATTAGGAAAAATATGGTGCAATTATTGACAAGGACTTCATAAGAGAGGATGATAACAAGTATACCTGGGGGAAATCTGTTTCTCTAAGGAGAGAGACATAAGGCAATAAAATCAATATGATATTCATTGGAACAAAATAGAAGATTTTTTTGCAACAGAGTCTGATCCTCATCAGAGTCTTTTTTCCTTTGTTCAAGATGGAAGTATGCTTAGGGGAAAAGCTGGATAAGATATTGGCTCTGGCCAAAATGTGTGCCAAAAAAATAAAAAAAAAGGACTTCTAATCAGCTACAGATTTTCTACTTCATTCTCTAGAGCTGAGTGGGGGATTATAGATTAAGCCTGTTGTGTCTCTATAGTTTCATGAAGAAGAATCTTTCCCCTTAGTTTCAGTGTAGCTTTCCAACACAGATATGTCTGAGTTATGTATGGGAGGGATAGAAGTACAAATGCTTTTACAGCTCTTAACAAATGTTAGGAGGAGAGTTTCCACTTGGACTGATTCAGCATTTAATGTCTTTACAGTTAAGTAATCCTCACAAAAACTTGCAAAGGAAGGAGTTAAGTTGTGCAATACTCACTTTACAGATGGAGGAACTCAAGGCATAGGTAATCAAGGAAATTACTGCAGAGTAAACTTGGCTGTAAATTACAACATGCCCTACTACTTGATAGTTGCTAAACACAAGGCAAAAATTTTGACAATACTTAGCTTCAAAATTCACTAGAAACTCCAGTCTCACTTTAGCAAATGACACTTTACAATTTGTAATTTCAGTAAGAGCTAGACAGTTAACTCTTTTAAAAAATTACAACTTTCCTGTGCATCATTATGCATATTACTTTTGCATATTTGGCAGCAAAATTCCTTCATTTCCAGTGTATGTTTTGTCAGAGGACTTAAAAATCTGTGGCAGAGGCAGGAGTAAAACAGAGCATTTAGTGTCTACTCCACCCTTCATGCAGTCACCTTCTGTACATATTACACATATTTTGAGTTGTATTAGTATTGTTAATCCCAAAAAAATAAAAATTCAATAGGTGAAGGAAAGTGTGATAAATGTTTATGGGACATGACAGATTATCTTTTCTTTCTTGCAAAACAATAGGGTGGTCATATTTCTCATTTCATTCTGTCTGTTAGGGTTGAACAGCCCACTAAATAACAAGTCAATAACATTAATGGGTTCAATGTTAATTGCCTTTTCCAGAAATCAAGTGTATTCCTGTTCTTTTTATCCTGTGTTTTGTACATTTAAATGCTATTTTTCTTCAATGCTGTTCAGTCAAGGGAGTTTCATTCTGCATTTTTCAGAACTATACCCCTTTAATAATTACCTTTTAAAGTGGGCTCCTGTCCAACAGTCCTCCCTTTGCTACTTGAGACAATGGATTATTTGCTGCTATAGATTAATATTTGTTTGTTTCCCCCTCCTACCCCTTCCCAACAGCTACTCAAGGCAGTAACTAAATAGTTATTAACTATTCATGAGTTACTTGTATGACCTAGTTCTAATCTTTATGTCTTATATCAGGCACAGCTTCAACATGAAGGGGCAAGGGGCTGTAGTGAGCAGTCCAGCTAATTACAATGCTGCTTGTGGTGCATTTCATGTTTTTATTTCAAGACTGTGTTCCCCTTGCACCTAAGTGAAGGAGGTATGTGTTAGTCCACATGCTTCAATGATGCACATTAAATTCAGAACTTAAAATTATTAATTAACAGCTCCAAGAGAAAGGGAAGCAGGAGAGAAAAGGTGCTGTATGGAAATACTCACGAATCAGACACTGTTAACAGAGTCCGGAGCTCTCAGAGCAGTAACAACGTTGTCATTGTGAAATCATTTTTACTTGATTAAATTATTTGCTCTCTAACTTGGAGTCATGTTGTGAAATATCAATCTTCAGGTCACTCATTTTCCCTTTGATACCTGCCATTCATTCTGTATAAGAATGAACTGGAAACAATAAAAAACAAGAGCAAGATCTGAACTTTTGACCTTTTGATGGCTGCATATCAGTCAGGCTTCTCTACTTCCACTTTCTCCCTCAGACTAGTGGGCAAACTTTTTTTTTGTTTTTAGTTTTGTTTTGTTTCTTTTTTTTTAGTCAAATCAATCTTTCAACAGATGAGCTTGCAGAAAAAAACTGTTGCCATAGTGGCATTTTAAAAATACCACTGGCAATTGCTGATATGACAAGGCCTACTTTTCCTTCTTCTTCCCAGTTGGGCAAAAAATTGCCACTGTTTTTTTTTCCCTAAGTTTCCTACCACTTGATGCTGACACACATCACTTTTTTTTTTTCCTAAGAACATGTTGAATCCATTATTTTTAACCCTTTTCCTATTCTGAAATAAAAATAAAAGCAAATGACAATCAGCATTTGTTGCTCTTCCTACAATATACAGATTGCTCACATTTTCCCATCACACGAGTTTAAGCCCAAGAATGTTGGCATTGACATAGTACATGTCCCTGCATCTGTAACAATGCTGATTATCCCTCCCAAAATACTCTAACTCTCCATGCCAACTTGTGAGGTCAGTCTTCTATGTAGTGGAAAAAGCTGTGTTTCAAATGCTTTAGCATGAGGAAGGAAATGAAAAGAGATACTCCACTTTCACTATAAGTGGCCCAATAATTAGTCTATTTCCCAAGCTGTAAATATTTTTTCATAGCAGCCATTTTCAGAGAGCATGAACATTGCTCAGTCTGGCACCACAGGAGTCAATTCTATGCCATGGGACTTCTTATACAATAACTCAATGATTTGTCTGCCTAATATAATATCTGTCAGGAGACAGTAATTCAGATGCAGTCCTGTCTATGATTTCCTGTTGGCATCCTTAAGCTTTCACATGTCCAAGTCTTCATCTTTCTAGGGAAATCTACAGGCTTTAAGGCACAATGGTGGGATCAGGTTCTTCACTTGTATGATCCTTGGCAACTGGCTAAGCATGGCAGAATTTTTTTTTTAATGTGGTTAGGGTTCCTAAGATCTTACCACAAAGCTATAGTATGTCACTTAGGATTCTAAATGTTGCTCCAGTTTTAGCGATTCTGTAAACATTTTGCTTTATAAAATACCAGGTTTCTTTTGCAAGACTTCACATTTTCCATAATTTAGACCTCTGTAAAGCATGTCAAATGGGACTCCTGAGTTAAGTCCTAAAATTAGCCATTAATTAGCTATTAATTGAAAACCTGTGAAAAAAATTGAGGCATTGGATAGCATTTGGTAAAATAATTGCCTGTTTGATTCACTGTTACTATAGTAATCACAAATGTGAATTAATAAATTGAGGGTTAAACTGAAAGGGTTACAAGGATAGACTCTTAGGCACAGTGTGAAGGTACTTCTCTCTCCTCCGTTGGGCAATCTGTACTTGATTCTGTGGCAAAAAAGAGACTAAGGGGGCATGTCAAAGGAGAAAAATATCACTCAGTAGATACTGAATAGAGGCAGTGACTAATTTCTCAACAGTAATTTGATAAAATACACTTTTCATAAAAAGCTAAATTCTTCTATTGATTTGTTCAAAGTGCCTTGCTATTTCCTCAGAGATTCCCTTTTGGTCTGTATTTCTTTCATGGTAAGCTTATCATTTAGTTCCTACCATCCAGAAGCTGTAAAACTGCGATGCTTTATTAGCCTTAGAGATACAGAAATTTTTGTCTTGTATCAGAAATTTCATGGGCATAACATCTGACACAGGAATCCTGAAAGCAGAACAAACTTTGTGTCTTTTCTCCAGTTCCATTCTCAGAGGTCAGGGATCAGAGAAGCATTATCATGTGTTTATCCCACTGTTTAGTTTTAAAGTTTATGTAGCTACAAAAAACGACAACACACTTTTACTGTGCAAACAGATGAAAAAAAATCAATTGAGTTGTCTGGCCAAGTTTAATTAAGTCTGCAAATTAAATAGTGCTTTCAAAAAATGCATGAGGTTAGCGCTCCTTTTTTACAGATACTAAGCTTGTTTGCTGGACTTGCCATGGAAAGTGGGGAAAAAAAAACCAACAAAAACCCCAGAAACAACCCTATGTAGATGAATGTGTAGCAAATGCATTAAAGTAACTGGAACAGCTCTCTGTGGAAAATGCATTGCTCAGCAATAAGGACAATTCATTAATATTTCCAAGCTAGGAAGGCTTGGAGAAGAACCCACTTGGAAGAAAACCAAGCTTGAATACACCCAATTACTGGGCCTTAAATGCTTCCAAGATTTTTTAGAAGGTTGCTCTGGTTCATGCCGACAAGTGTTCCCTTTTGGCATCCCAGCCCTTTCCCGGGCATACCAGCAGTGCATATACAACAACTTAACCTCATCAGCCAGGGGCATCAGTCCAAACTTCTCCGGGCAGCTCTGCTTCCCTACTGTATTTACTGTTTATTACTCACCCAAGTGATAGTTTGCTTAGAGATATTGGTAAAGTTCATGCAGGTATTTGAATTGACTTTGAAATAAAGTTGTCAAGCTACAAGGCAAAGAGAGGGATTAACAACAATGAAATCATACTGTTTCATAAACATATTGCCATTACCTTTAACTTAGTGCACTAAATTGTGGCAATATGTCACAGTGAGACATTTTATTCCTATTACAGCATGTACAGAATGTAGTAGGAATTTGACATCCAAACCAGACACATAAAAGTTGGCTTGAAACATTGCTGTCTTAAAATGTATAGCAGCATTCTTTGTACAGTGAGATGAACCTAACCCTGAAGTAAGCAGTAGTGGCACCAGGAGACAACAGTTCTGCCTGATAAACATGAAACTGTTTTTATCACCAGATATTTGCACAGACAGATTACAATAAAATCACGAGCAATACAGTAAATATTTAAGGCTCAATTTCTCAAACAATACTGCCAGAGGTGAGCCAATTGGTCTGTACTGACAATTTGCCTATCTGCTCTCCCTCCACTGGTTAACACTTATGTAAGCTATCTCCCTTCTTCACCGACATCCCCTTGTTGCAGGGGAGAAGCTTGCATGCCCTCATGAGGTTGTGTGCTATGCTGGCAGTGGTATGTGCCTCTGATAGGGTCTCCCATGCCAGACAGGTCTCAGTTGAAGGGTCAGTGTGTCCACGGACAGGATGGGCTCACTAGCCATCTGGCAACCATCCTAGGAGAAGGACAACTCTAACCCCAAAACCCAGGCAGAAAGAACCCACTTAGCCTTGTAAGGCCATCCATCTAAGAGAAGGATACTCTAACTAAACCTACATCCTGAGGTATTTGCTGTCACTGTCCAAGCTCACTAGGCCCTCACAGATGAACCTTAGGAGTAAAGGGTGGGGCCAGTTTTGAGCACGCTGTGCCTCTCCTAAAAAATCCATTGTGCAGGCTCGAAGGGTTTACCCACATTGCAAAGTCCTGTAGTGACAGGCAAGGGTTGAAATGGCAGGTGATAGGAAGCATCTGGAAGCCACCGACCCAACCCTGCATGTAGGCAGTCCAGGATACTAGTCACTTGAGACTGACCCCGGGGATGACAGTCTCATGAGGCAGCATCCTGAATGACCAGGCAGCCTTTTTTAAGGAGAGCACTGCTTGCTTTACACAGAGAGGGGCCTAGAAAAGGTGGCCTATCCAAAGCTCATCTCCACATCCAGTTGGATAACCGCGGCCAACAGGCATCTTCTGATGCGATCAAACAAAGGCAAAGAGACAAAGGCATACACCTACCTCCAAATGTGCATTCAAATTGACACTCATATGTTGGAACATCAGAACCATGCTTGATACTGCGGATAGTGGATGTCCTGAGTGTCGTTCTGTTCTAATTGCCCACGAATTCTCACGACTCAAGATTGACACTGCTGCTGTCAGTGGAGTTCTTCTTCACGAGGAAGGCAGCCTTAAAGAACATGGTGCCGGCTACACACTTTACTGGTCAGGCAAACCCAAAATCAGAAGTCACCTTTCAGGAGTTGGCTTCATGATTAAAAACTCCATCACCTCCAAACTTGAAAATCTGCCAACAGGTCATTCTGTTCACATTATGTCCTTACGCCTCCCACTACACAACAAGCAACATGTTGTTCTTTTTAGCGTATATACCCCAACTCTCCAAGCTGACCCAGTGGAAAAAGACAAATTCTACACTGACCTGCTCTGCCTCACCCAAAAGGTTCCTGCAGATGACAAGATCATAATCCTTGGTGACTTCAACACCAGAGTAGATAAGAACTCTGAAGCCTGCAAAGTAGTCCTGGGCAAGCATGGCATTGGAAACTGCAACGACAACTGACGCCTCCTGCTAGAGTTTTGTGCAGAACAGCAGCTCACCATCACCAACACTATATTTCAACAGAAAGACAGCCTGAAGACAACCTGGATGCATCCTCGATCCAAGCCCTGGCACCTCATTGACTCTGTCTTAGTGCAAGAGAGAAACGTTCGTGATGTCCGTCGTACTCAAGTGATGCTGAGTGCAGAATGTCAAACAGATCACCACCTTCTGCATTGCAAACTTATCCTCCACTTTAAACCCAAACCTGAGAGGGGCGGCATTCAAAGGAGAAGGCTCCAAGTTAACAATCTTCAAACAGCTACAATGAGAGATGCCTTCCAGGTAAACCTTCAAAGTAGACTTAAAGATAATCCCATAGATCCCTCTCCTGAAGCGCTTTGGCAACATATTAAAAATTGCATCTTGCAGTCCTCTGAAGAGTCCCTAGGGTTCTCCTCTAAGAAAAACAAAGACTGGTTTGATGAAAACAATCAAGAGATCCAGGAATTGCTGAAGAAGAAGAGAACTGCTCACCAAGCACACCTTGCTCAGCCATCTTGCCATGTAAGAAAAGCTGTCTTTCGTCTTGCATGCTGTAAGCTCCAACAGAAACTTTGAGACATGCAGAACAAATGGTGGCTCAGCCTCGCAGAAAAGACTCAACTATGCACAGATTTGGGTGACCACAGAGGATTCTATGAGAACCTGAAAGCAGGGTATGGATCCACACACCAGGTTCAAAGCCCCCTTACTCATCACAGATGGCCAAATGCTTCTCACAGGTAAACCCTCCATCCTGAACTGATGATCTGAACATTTTGAGACTCTCTTCAATGCCAACTATGTAGTCCAAGATTCAGCAATTCAGCACATTATATAACAACTAGTGAAAAACAAATTGGATATAGCCCCTACTGTGGGAGAGGCACTTAAGGCCATACAGCAGGTGAAAACTGGCAAGGCAGCTACAGTTGATGGAATTCAACTAGAAGTCGGAAGCATGGAGGTCAAGCACTCCATGCTAAATTTCACTAGCTTGTTGAGCGTTGCTGGGAACAAGGCGAACTATTACCAGGTCTCCATGACACAATCATCATCACCCTGTACAAGAAGAAAGGAGAAAAATCGGACTGTTCAAATTACCAAGGTATTACTTTGCTCTCCATTGCTGGTAAAATCCTTGCAAGAATACTTCTGAACAGATTAGTACCTACTACTGCAGAAAAACTTCTACCTGAAAGCCAGTGTGGTTTCAGAGCCAAAAGAAGTACCACAGACATGGTGTTTGTTCTCAGACAACTGCAAGAGAAGTGTAGGGAACAGAACAAAGGTTTCTATGTAACCTTCATTGACCTCACCAAAGCTTTTGACACTGTGAGCAGAAAAGGCCTGTGACAGATCTTGGAACGTTTAGGATGTCCCCCCAAGTTCCTCAAAATGATCATTCTGCTACATGAGGATCAGCATGGACAAGTCAGATATGGCGGTGCACTCTCTGAGCCCTTTCCAGTAACCAATGGTGTGAAACAAGATGGTGTTCTTGCACCAACTCTTTTCACAACCTTCCTCAGCATGATGCTCCAAAGAGCCATGGCAGACCTCCATGAAGAAAATGGCATCTACATTCGATATCGTACCAATGGAAGCCTATTCAACCTAAGGCGACTGAAGGCCCACACCAAGACCCTGAATCACCTTGTGCGCAAGCTGCTTTTTGCTGACAATGCTGCCCTCATTGCTCACACAGAAGCAGCTCTGCAGTCCTTAACATCCTGTTTTGCAGAGGCTGATGAGCTTTCTGGGTTGGAAATCAGGTTGAAGAAGACAGAAGTTCTCTACCAACCTGCACCTCAGGAAATCTTCCAACATCCCCACATCACCATAGGCGAATCAGAGCTTAAGTCAGTCCAGCAGTACACCTATCTGGGAAGCATCATTTCTTCAGGTCATAAGACTGATAAAGAGATAGACAACAGGTTGGCAAAGGCATACAGAGCTTTTGAAAAACTCCATAAAATAGTCTGGTCCAATAAATACCTGAAGAAAAGCGCAAAGCTCTGTTTACAGAGCCATTTTACTGTCTACTCTTTTATATGGGTCTGAATCATGGGTCATCTACCATCACCACCTGCAACTCCTTGAACGTTTTCATCAGCACTGCCTCCATTCAATCCTAAACATCCACTTGTCTGATTATGTGACTAATGTGTCTGTTCTTGAATAGGCAGGGGTTACCAGTGTCGAGGCCATGCTGATGAGAAAGCAGGTGCCCTGGGCAGGGCACGTCTCCAGGATGGAGGATCACCACCTCCCAAAGATTGTGCTCTATGGTGAACTCACCACTGACTGCCACAGGAGAGGAGCCCCAAAGAGGAGATACAAGGACTCCCTGAAAAAATAGCTCAGACATGGCCATATTGACTGCCATCAGTGGTCCACTCTGGCCTCCAGTCAGTATTCACGGAGACACACCATTCACGATGCTGCTGCTTCCTTTGAGAACACCTGCAGAGTCAGTCTTGAGGAGAAAAGACAATGAGAAAGAACCGTTCCTCACCAATATTGCCTTAGGAGACTTTCTGCTGTGCCTTTTGTGACCGGACTTGCCTATCTTCCCAAATCTTCATTCACGAAGCCTAGCCATGATGATGAAGCTATCTCCAGCCAAGTCAGTGACATGACTATATGAAAAATAATAAGAAATCAAGTCCCTTAACTGGACTTTGATGTATTTGAGTTCTTCATCTTTCTATCTACTCCACCACAACAAACACAGTCTCTCAGCTCAACATGTGTGACAAAGTTCTGTAAATGGCCAACAATTTCATGCAGGTCTTCTTATTTCTTAGCATTGTTTCAAGAAGTTTTTTAATGTTGTTAAAAGCAAAACTCCATTTTCCTTGTTAGTCTGTCACTTTCTAATCAAACAAGTCTTTCCTTGTGACATTTGCAGTCAGCACCTTGCTGCCACCAAATATTTCATATATCAAATATTTAACTTATCTCAAGCCTCTTAATCCTTCCTTTGTATTTTCTTTCCCTTTATCATCAATAATATTTTAAGATGTGAAAAGCCTATGTCCTCTGTCATCTATTCTTGAATATTGCATTTAAATACAAGGTGTCTCCAATACAAGACTCTTTAGATCATTAAAGACTTCCTTGTTGTCTTATTGTAATGGAAAATATATTGATTTGCATTTCAATTCATCTAAACATATAATTATAAGCCAATAACTTATATATACTGCAATTAGAAATTGAAGTTTCCATCTAAATGTACACTCTTATTTTAGTGAAATTTAAGAAAGACAGAGTCATTAGCATGGTCAGAATTAAATTTATGATTCAATGTGAATGAATATTCATGAAAAAGTTGCCAATGCTCCATCTAGAGTACATACAACAGAGTTAAATTTCTTACAACCATTCCCCATATACTAAATGCAGGCTAGTAAGGCCGCCCACAGATTGATATCTCCACTTCTGATGGGGACTAGCATAATTTTAAAAGACAATTGATAAGCGTGAGAGGGCTTGGAAATGAAAATGTCATAATCCAAGTATTTGAAGGCTATTTCAAAATGGACAAATAGATCAAATCTATGTATCAGAATAAACAGAAAAGATATGGCTTGATTATGATTTCAAGTATGTTCATAAAGGAAATATCTCAAGTTAAACAATCACTAAAGAAGAAATATTCAGTAAATTACCTGGAAATTGGGCATGGCCACAGTTTCAGAGGTTTTATACTAAATACTGTGTTGTTATTTTGGTCTATCAGTGGAAAGATCTGAAGTCCAATCTAAAACATTTTGAAAATGTTTAAAAATAAATTAATAAATTATTCTACCCATTCAATTTAATTATTGATGCAATATTTTGTTCCTGCTATAAGGAATTTGCCTTCCGCAAAAGTGATTCCTCATTGTCTCAATGTCGTTTCTTATCCTGAGACGTCTTCTTCCTTCTTTTACTTTCTGTCAGAGGATGTAAGTACACTGTAAGGTCAGACTACAACATATGTTGACTTGTAATAACCCCAGCAAAGGTGCTACAATTGGACAGACTTGAAGCCATAAGCAGTTTAGAGACAAAATTCGTGAAGAAGGAAACTCTTTTGCATGGAGGCCTGGCTTAACAGATTTCCTGTCCCTATGGGAAATTTAAGAAGTATAAATCTCTAATGTGTCTCCCAAGTAACAAAAGCTACAATGGACATAAAAGACCCATCCTCTGATTTCTCAAGAGTGTTAAGAGCAGTCTGAAGTCACAGGTACTGTTCCTCAGGGCTGCATAGATTCCTAATGGTCATTGATTTCAATAAGGAAAGCTCACCAAACATTACAGAAGGTCTAATCACAACCTTTGTAAAGATAATGAATGACTGACATTCAGGATTTCTGAGGGTCTTGTATAAAGGTTAGGTATTTAGCAGTCCTGCAAACATCCTGTGGAGTTAATGGGGACAGATCAAGACCATGGAGGCTGCTTCATCCCAACTCTATGATTACTGTCTTGGGTGGAGTGAGCCTCCATTCTCTGTAGAAAGAGTTTGGACAAATAGTTTGGATCAAACCATATCTCACTGTGAAAAAGCAAGTAAAAAAGTGGTATAAGAGCAAGATCAACCAATGGTTTATTCTCACAATTTCTCCTTAATGAATTACAGATTTATCCTTGCAAACCATAGTATATCCCCATAAGTGGTCAAAAAATTTGTATTGGGTTTTGACAAGTAAGCAAACATGACTACCTTATCTTCATCTTTTGCTTGAGTTGTGAGGAAGATTTCTCCACATCCTGTAACACAGGAAAAAGCCAGGCACATGCAAGTGAAAAAACCCACTAAAACAAGTGTACATGTACACGTATGTGTACCCACATAGATATGTGTCTTACAATAAAGCATTTCACTCCAGTGATTATACTTTCTGTGACTGGATGATGCATAGATATTAGGTGATATATGTGAACTAAAATCCACTGAGAATCAAATAAAAATATGTATGTTAAGATCTCATTTCAGGGGAAACTCCTCTCCATTCAGCTTTCAAGCCTGTGACTCAGACCACATTTATAGGAATGGACTGTAATGGCCACAGAAAAGAACTCAAGCTCAGTTTTGCAATACTGGATGATGATTCATGCAATTCTAAAAGCATCAGACAAATGTAGTGGTTTTAGATGGAATTCTGCTTTGAGAATTTGAAACGAAGCTTGAGGATTATCTGTAAGCAAAATGTCACTTTTGTCTCATTCAACCAAGTTCTTTAAGAAGCTCTGACACTGATGACGAAAGGAATTCCACCTTGCAGAGGACAGTATTGTTCACTTGTGGCCTTTGATGACAATTACATTCTCACAATAGCTAATTTAGTACCTAGAGTAATAAAAATTCAGAAATGTTCATAATAGCTAGGAAGGATAGCAACAGCATCATTTCTGCCTTCATAAACTATGTCTATGAATCTCTATTCAATTATGTTGTATTGAATAAGGGCAGTTAGACATTTTTTATGATGTGCAATAAAGGTATCTTGCAAATAATTACAAACCACTAACTTTATTGAAGAATAGTTTTTATTAAAGTCTTGAACTATACAAATTATAAAGACATATTTCTAGGGCTGACGCATTTGATGAAAAACAGCAACAATGAAACCTTGAAAATGCTTAGTAACACCAGAACCAAAGAAATACAATGAAATTCAGCTCTTTTGTTACCAATGAATAACTTTTTCCTTCCTTTCTCTCAGCTGAAGAGTGAATTTCAGTAACTGGAACCAGACTGTCTTGTTTCAATCCTAAACTATCAAACTCTGTAAGCACAAGAAGTAAACTATATGTCAGGTGTAATTTTGTTATTATCCTGTATAGCACAAAACTGAATATAAGTGGGAGTAAAACTAATGCTCTAATGAGCAGGAATAAAACCCACATCCTCCAGATCATATTTGCAGATGATAATATGATCCAGGTGTTCCTGTGTTCAAAGGTTTTATTAATTAGAGACAAAAAAGACTGCACAAATTTGCAGTCTTTGCTCACAGTCTCATGACATTTTCTAGTTTACTGTTTAACTTGATATTTATATGATATAATTGCATCTAATAACAAAAAATGTCAGTTACCTTTTCAATCTAAGTGCATAGGTGTGATGCCAAAAACATTTTGAATTTTTTAGGATCAGTGGCAGAAATGGCTGTAATGAAAATATGTTCACATATATGCTGGAGAAATATCACACATATATATATGAAAGTGTGCAGGCAAATAAATACATATATATGAGGGAAAACAGACATGTTAAGTCAATGATTTAGTTTTGTCATTCATTTTAATATTCATGAGTTTAAGTTATATATTATGCCGTGGTACACATCGTTGACACCAGACTCATTGCTGAAGTTCTTGATTAACGAAGCCCTACAAAAAACAATCTGCACACTGCCTAAAATCAATAAAAATTAAGTACAGTTCTAAATAAAATGAATTAAACAAACCTCTAGTGAATAAAAACATATGTCCATGATTTATCTTCAGCAAAACAGGAAACATAAAAACATTTTCATGGACAGATCAGTGTTACACCTGTATTGTCTTATCATGCTTACTGAGTCTATGAGACGTGTATTCACATGTACTGGGTATTGGCACATAACCACCCCGTGCTTGTGTAAATGTGTAGCTTGAACCCACTGAATGGGTACATACAATGGTATTTATTGAATTGTTTCAAGTTTCCTATCAAGGCTTTGTTTCCTTCCCTCCTATCTGAGTGTTCAGGTTTCTAGAAGAGTTTCTTTGATGTGTGCTTATAAACACGGAGCAACTTCCCCTCCCACATTCTTCCCTTCAATTTCCTCTTTGTGTTTGGAACAGCATTTCAACAACTATCCTTTGTCTGTGTTGTATTTACAGCTACACTCCCCTCAAAGATGGATTTATTTATTTATTTGTGTGTTTGTTTGCTTTGGTCTGAAGGGTTGAGATCCACACAGGAGGAGTGTTTTTGGCATCCTTGCAGGCACTGCTTAGAGGAGAGCAACCCCTCCAATGGAGGACATTTTTCTGTCACTTTTACTGTTTCTCAGCAGCTGTTGCATCAGGATGCAGTTATGGTCAATTTACCAGTATGCCTTTACAAGTGAGGTTATAGCATCTATTGCAAGAATGAGCCCTCTCTTTTATTTTGATATTACTTATTTGCAGACTGGTTTGACAAGTCAGTTAAAAATTACTTCCACACCTCTACATATGTGCAAAATGTTCTCCAGCAGTGGGAAACCTCTCTTCTCTGTTGCTGAAGATTCCTATAAAGGATAGAGCAAAATCACCCTTTTCCTCCCAAAACCAAAGGGTCTGTTCTTCTTCCCTCATTAAAATTTTAGCAGATGGCCCTCACATATCTCACATACCACCTTCTTTTTCACCCACTGTGTTAGCTACAGGGAAGATCTGTGGGACCTCATGTGTACTTTCTTTTGAGAAAAGTGTAGTGTCATTTTATACTGGTTTTTAACAATGAAAGTTCAAACTATAAGCTTCCTTGTGTGTTTTCACTCCTTCAACATGCAACACTCCAGCTGGTGTGAAGTTTGTGATTTTTTTAATCAAAAGCTCTTCCAGTATCTGTCACTAAAAACATTTGGAACTCTGAAGTGATTGCAATCCCACATCATCTCCTTCCCTGTAAAAATGCTATGGCTATTGAAATGACAACCAAATAGCTATTCTTTAGTGAGATCTAGCCTGTCTTCTCTCTGCTGAAGAAATTACACATTCTGTGAGCAATGGGGGTGAATTCTAATTTAATGTAAAAGAAAAACCTTCATGATAAAGAACATAGTTAATATTAGACACTATTCTAAGCCCTTATTACTGTTTCGTTGGGGTTTTTTTGTTTTGTTTTTAAGAATGGCATGTCATTAGAGTGATACATGATTAAATGTATTCAACTCAACTACCATACAATTGGATCTCCTCTTATGCTATTTTTACACTGTTGTATTGTCAGGTTTATATCTAACTCAAAAATATGTAAGAGGATCAAAATGTAGTTATTTTGCCTGAAACAAAACCAAAGAATTTGTCTTGATCCCTTTCTGCTACCATCATCCAAACAACTTAAAGTGTTTAGACAATACTCTCAAGCACAGGGTGTGATTCTTGAGGTGGTCTTTTGCAGAGTTAAGGGTTGGATGTCGATGTTCCTTGTGGGTCCCTTCCAATTAGAATATCCTTACTGTGATTCTGTGACTATTTTCTTTGTTTTCTTTTCCCTTTTCTTTTTCATTGTAACTGATTTGTTTGATTTCTCCCCACTTTCCCCTACTTGGTGAATATTTTTAAAGAGACAACAATGTCATATATGTGTGCATGTAGATTTATACATGTATACAAAAGATACTGAGTTTATAAAATATTCACTGTATATAGGATTTTCAATGCATAAAGATAAGAAATCATACTTGGAAAAAAATTCTACCTATAATTTTTTGAGGGGATGTCAAAACTGGACAATGTTTAAATATAAAGGCAAAAAGCTCATTTTTCTACTTGGAAGATGCTGTGCCCTTTACCTTTTAGATTCACCAGTCTGTTAGTAAAAGAGTTGTTTGGCATGTCTTCAAAATGATCTGTCATGACAGTGTGCTACCTACACTACCTGCAGTATGTCTGGCTTTGTACTGCTTACCTTTGGCAAGTGGCTGTAACAGAGTACACTGAAATTAAAGAGAGGTCTGGCATCACATTTGCACCTAAAAACCCAGGCAACAAAATGAAGACTATCCAAGCATATTATATGCATGCCATTGTCTGCCACTCAGCCAGCCAGCTGTGGGCTCTCTTTTTTATTACTACTACCACTATTATTATTATTATTATTATTATTATTACTATTATTACATCCTAGTTTTCCTTTCCATATGCTGTCATGAATTTACTTCTCCCATGGAAAAAGCATGGACACCAGGGAATGAGTGGATGTAGAAACACAGGTCCACTTAGCAGGGCAAACCAAAGCCAAAGAGAGGGAGCCTGTTTTCTGTTTGTTTCCTGAAACCAGGCTTGTAGCTCTGGAAATGACATGAATAGCTAATGCCTGCCACGAACACTAAAAGGCGTGTGATTCTCATCTGACTGCCTCCTGCTCCCATCATCAGAAGGGGCTCTGGGAGTGAAAGGTCAGCGGGATAATCCTGCACCTGCAGCCCACAGAGGGCTGGGCTCATGGTTCCCAACCAGTCCGGCTGTAATTGATGCTAATTGTTATGGAGCCAAGGCGCCCTTCCATGGAGGAGCAGGTGGGAGCCTTTGTTGTGCTTGGGACCATTATACTAATAACAAGCTTACAATTCTCTGCACTGGCTTAGGAGTACAAAAGCATAGGCAATACTTTGGGGAGTCCGTTAAAAGGTTTACTGGGCATCTCCTAACATGATGAAGTAAAAGTCCCTCAGAGTGAAAGGGCAGAGCAAACTGAAGAATAAAAAAGGCAGTACCTGCTGGTTGCTGAAGCCCTGAACAAACCCGGGAGAGATGACCTTGGAAGCTTTAAACTGCACCTGACAGCTTCTGTGAAGACAGATATTTTGCGCCCTGTGTTCTGTGGGAAGAGTCATGTGGAAGAAGCTACTTAGGGGACCTAGAGAGGAGGTCCCAGGGGAATTTTCTCTGGAGCTGCCCATCTGTTTGCAAGTTTTGATGTGAAAGGATAGGCTCAGCAGGGGGACAAAAAATGACAGGAAAAAGAAAGGAAAGGAGTCCAGCTGCTGATATGATATTGGATTATGGTCAGACAAAAAGCTAGGAATTGCTAATACTAAAATCATGTGGGTCTTTTTTTCTTTTTCCCTTCCTCTATTTTTAAAGAGTTTGTTCCCTCAACCTCCTGCAGACCACCAGACACCCAGCTGGAAGAAAAAAAGTGTAGCTTCCACAGGTTTGAGAGAGTGAAAGCAGTCCATACTGAAAGATACGTCCCAGAGTATTGTAATCCTATTGGTGGCATTTTAGCAAATATTGCAATATTATGGACAAAATAAGAACTAAACACTAAAAGCACTATATATGAAAATAATACCTTCAAATTGAAAATAAATAGACTAAATTGATATGTTTTAGTGTGTTGTGTACCGTGTGTGATGTGGGAAAGGACTTCAAAAATAATAAAGCATTTCTGAAAAGCTCATAGAAGTATTCTTTTATTCCAACGAACAAACAAAAATGAGGCAAACTAAAAGAACAAACAAAGTGTAGACTAATTTGATCAGGCTTGTAAATAAGTCTGGAAACACCAGGAAAAATGGCCTGTGAATTTCTCAGAAACCAATTAGCAAGTCCTTTTACTCTGGAGTAGATGACCTTTTGGATAGGATTTTCTCATCACTGATACACAAATATGTGATTTATAATGCAATCAGTGGATTGAATTAAAAAGTTAATGCATGCTGCTTGAGGATGTCACATCCTGCATTGAGTGGTATAGATTATATTGACCATTTTATGTAATTTACTCTTCTTTTTTTCAGAGCCTGACACTGAGGTGTAGTTGAGCTCCTAATTTAATCATGTGTCTCTTAGCTTTATGGTATCACTGTACCTAGGGAAAGTGATGTGATGTGATGATCCACTGAAAAGTCTGTTACATCTCTAAAAATTAAAAAAACCCAAACCCAAAACCAAAACAAAACCAAACAAAACCAAAACCAAAACAAAAAAAACCCCACCCCAAAATCAGAAAAAATATTCTTGAAGGTAATAGGCTAGAAGCAGAAAGGGAAGAAATCACTTATGGAAAACCATAAACTCATTCAGTTACATGGAAACACTATCAGATGCAGATGTCAAGTTACTCCTCCAAATCTGTTTTAACAGTCTTGGATATGTGAGTAACCTTTGGAATTTTAAGAACAGAACCCAAACCCTTGAATTTGGTTGCAGAAGTCAGGAATTGGGGTTAAGAATCATGGCAAGTAAATACAAACAAATAACAAACACAAATACAAACAAGCCCAAAAGCACTAGCTGGACTCCCTTTTATTTTTCTGTTCAGTGTGAAACATAAAGGCTTGTCTTTCCCTGTAGCCCAGGTATTAGCAAATCATTTTGTTTCTAGATAAAGATGTTTTGAAGAAATTTTTTTGACAATTGTACATTTCCAGGAACTGGAAAATCTGAGGTTCCACAGTGTTCTTTGAAATATAACAGAATTGCCTTCAGTTTATGCTGCTAGGAAAAACTTAAGCCAAGCAAGCCTACAAAATTCAGAAGTAAACTTAAATCACTAAGACACTGGAAGGAAAAAAAACCTGTACTAACTAGTATTCTGTCTGAATTAGTATGTTGGCATCTCTGTGCTGTATCACACTAATTACATAGTAAGTTTTCTGGGAAATGAACATACGGAAAGTATATGGTTCCTCTTTTTGCATCTCACCAGCTAGGACACAATGAAGTGATATTGAGTGGCCTGCTCTGGCCAACCAAACACAGCAGACCACAGGTTTTTTTTCCAGTATGATTCAAATCCTTAAACCTGTGGGAGAGCTGTGAAGTTTAAGGCAGTTGCCTTGTTCTCAGGCAGAAAGGCTGCCTTCCTAAGCATCTCTGAAAGATGTCTGTTGGTAAAAGGAGTATATGGAGTGTTGTCCTGCTGTAGGTATGCAAGCAGCTGCAGATGAGAAGAAGCTGCACCCTGCAGAGACTTTAGCTGCAACTTGATGCTGCAGAATTTCTCCAGTTTGTGCCCTAAGTTGCAGGAAAACTTGGTGATTGGTGGGCACTGTACAAGTCTGATAGTATGTACCTGGCTTGTGGGTGGCAGAGAATAAGCGATATTGGCTAAAGTCTAAGAATAATTGCTAAAAAAAGCCAAACTGAATGATGTCCAAACTCAGAAAGCTTTAAAAGGCCTATATATGTTTCTGTACCTTGGGACCAGATGCATGTTCATGTTTGGTCCATGAAAAAGACATCTGTAGCTGATTCCTCAACACCCAGAGCTGGGTAAATTTTATCAGCTCACTCTGGAGGGCAAAAATATGCCTGAGAAGTCCAGGATGCAGCCTTTGAGCAGACAAAGGATTGAGTTAGACTTGTAATAGCAATGCAGGTAAAAGGGTCAACCAGGGAGTAAGGATATAATATACTCCACCCCTTAAAAGCATTCCTGAAACACAATTATCTAGAACACACAGTTCCTGCCTTACCACTGGAGTAGGAGTTGCAAAAATTATCATTTAGTGGTCTTGTTGGCTGCTCTTCACTACAAATTCAGGCGGACAAAATAGAAGTAACAGTGTAGTCACTAGCCACGAGAATTAGAATAGTAGCAGCATCAAAGTGCAGTGCACTAATATAATTGCCTGAAAATTATAAGTTTTTGCAAAGAGCTAATATTTGTATTCATTCTAAGTGCTGAGGGCCAATTTTCTGATGAGAATGATAGCAATTGTGATGGCATTTTTTAGACATTCCTTTAGGACTATTTATAATAAGATACAGTATGAAATTTCAGAGGTTGCAAGTTATTTGTGTTCATTTTTGTATCTTTAACAAAGATTCTTGAGCAAATAGGAAGAAATTTACTACTTTTTATGGAAATCCTGATGTCAGGAGGTCCACATTCTTATCATACCTTGCTAAAGAGTGCAGCACTGACTAGAGAAGAAAATAAAAATTAAATCCCATACTTGAACCACACAAGAAGAAAAATGTGACTATTCATGTACTTTAGTTTTCTGCACCCACAATATATTTCAGAATTATCACCACACCATTACAATATGTCTGTTTTATGAGCAGCAATAGAGTAGCTTTTCTCAAAAAAAACCCCTTTTTTTTTTGTCAAGAGTTTTGTACAGACGTTCTGGAGATCTGCATGAAACCTACTGCATTGCTTTGGAGGTGGAAGATAGACTGTACCGTTATCAGCACATCCCATAGGGAATGCTCGGCTGCAATCTTCCACTCACTTAATTGCCAGTATATAATTTTGAAGGAAAATCTTGCTCTATGTTAAAACATGAGGTAATATATTAGAGGCAGACTTGCCTTGCAAACAAGAAGCTGGCATGTTGTTTTGAATTTTCATGGATTCTCATGTGCTGGCAGGCAATTTTCACAGGGATAAAAGGTCTTTCATCTTAGTGAATGACTTCCTTCTATTTTCAACAATGCAATAAGCCCTTTTATTTTCTGGCAAAAGTATTTCCATAGAA
The DNA here is from genome assembly GCF_047495875.1 of Pithys albifrons albifrons. Classification (NCBI taxonomy): domain Eukaryota; kingdom Metazoa; phylum Chordata; class Aves; order Passeriformes; family Thamnophilidae; genus Pithys; species Pithys albifrons. Next base: position 47,334,365 of record NC_092459.1, on the reverse strand, counting down.
ATGTTTTGCTCATATTGCTTTCACAAAAAATAGAAATTAGCCAAGAAGTTACACTGGCTCAAGGTCACAGGGGTCAAATGGCTTTAATTTAGCAAAAATCCTAATGAGTAACATGGGGGTTTAAGACATGTTTTTAACAAAAAAATTGTGTCAAAGAGAATTTTATTGAGTTTTTGATTGTGAAACTAGAATTCACCTTATCTTTATCAAATTTTGAAAAGACTTCAGCAATCTGCAGTTAAATTTCAAATAATTTTTTGGCAGTTTGCATGAAAATGTTTCTGTTCTGAAACAATCTGAATTACTTGTGCTTTGAAAAAAGAAAATCCACATTTGTCTTTAAAGCAAGCTATCACATCTTACCTACCAAACTCCACCACGTTAGTGTTCTCTAGGAATACTATTGCAAAGTAATTTGTTAGGAGAAGGATTTTCTCCACCACCCAGCAAATATTCAATTCAGTGTCACTGCAGAGTTTTGCCTTACATGGTTAGCAACTCAAAGGACTAGTTTGACCAACTTAGTTTTTCCTGCTATGACTTAAGTCAACCACGCTTTTTGTTGAACAGTTGAAGCAAAAGCCATCAATGCTATTGCAATGATTGTTGTATTTCTGCCTTTTCACACTATAGAATCTGTTAACTTGCTTCAAATGCTGTGAGAAGCAGCTTAAGCGATTTTGGGACAGCTTTCAGAACCATTAGTTGCAAGGTATTAAATGCACATTGTTAATAATGGATAAGACTGAGAAGTAGTGTAGTGGGCATTATTCCCATTGAAGATAATGGCTCTTTGCCAAGTGGGTTTGCAGCAATTATGCCAATTGTGAAGTCTACTGAACATAAACTGAAAAAAAATAGGAATGGCTCTTCAACATATTCAGTAATTATTCTCTTAACTACATTTTAAAAGTGCATCTGGACACTGGACAAAGTCTTCAGAATCTAAATGAGTGAAAGACAAGCTCTCCTCGCAGCACAACAGGGGAATTCAACCAAATGCATTTGTTATGCTCTGAAATCACAGCTGACTTCTAGCAGTGCCAAAAAGGAGAGATTTATACAAACTGCTCATAATTTTTAAGCACTGATTACAGCTGAAGTGCTATTTTTGTGCGAGCAGAATTTGTTACTAAGTGCCATGTAATAAAATATAAACTTTACAAAAGTACAAAGACTTCAATGTTAATGAAAATGAAGTCATAGAAGGAAAAAAATAGTATGGTTTTATTAAGCCTTAAAATAGGAACAGGGGAAATTCTTGTATTCATTTGCTAACTTATCTTTACAGAATTGGAACTTGTAAAAAATAGGAGATAAGTTTCCCTTTACAAAATTACTGCAAATTCAGGCAAAATAGCTGGTTTCCTTGATTTATTTTGTTCTGCCAGAGTTCACAAAAGTATATAGTACAAAATGATGAAACACCTGACCAGCAATCATAGGTGCAATTAAGTTCATTTTTGCTGAACACTGTAGGAGGAGAGACAGAATATAATTACAAAGATGTCTTATATTTTTAGGTTGCTATTTCTTGAGGATAAGAAGTATGAATTTGTTATTAATGAAATTCTAAAGGTGATAAGTCCAAACTTGCACCCTGAGAAAATAGATGAGAAGTTTGCAGATCAATCTGCCCTTCTGCATAATCACCCATGATGGTTACACAGATAACGAACATTTTTCAAAATGTTTTACAATGACTTGGTCATGTATGATTCCATGGAATTATTTCATGAATTATTTTCTATGCCATCAGTTATATCATAGCCTCCTGGGGCTGATTTCTTTTTGCCTATCAGCTGCTACCACCTCACAAACTAAATACATTGCAAAAAGCTTTGCTGAATGTTTATTAAGACTTGTATTTATCACCTATCACAAGGGCAAACCCTAGCAAATCTCTGATGTTCCATTCATAATTTCTATTAACTTTGCTCTTTGTGATGTATTTTGCTTCCATTACCTTGTTTTCACACTTGCATTCCTTCACTGATTGATAGAAAAAAAGAGTATAAAATAAATGTTTCCTTCTTAAGATATATTTGTTCCAAACACCTGGAGTAATGTGATCAGCTCCAGGGCTTTCAAAGTGTTGTGGATGTCCCACGCCTGGAAGTGTTCAACAACAGGTTGGATGAGGCTTTGAGCAAGCTGGTCTAGTGCAAGGTGTCCCTGCCTATGACAAAGGATTGAAACCACAAGATCTAGAAAGTCTTTTCCAATCTAGGCCTCTCTAAGATTGTTTTTCTTCTTACTTTTTTTTCTTTTTTTTTAACTTTCCTTTGTTTTATTTGTTTTGGCCATCTTTTTACATTGATCTTGATGTAACTTTCACCTGTAAACATTTGTATTTCAGAAACACTTGCTTTCTTGAAAGTTTGTGGTCTCTTTCCTTCCAACCCAAGCAGGTAAGTATTCTCATGATGCATCTGTCAACTCTAAGCACAAAAGAAAAATAAGAAGATAAGACAGCTTCTACCCCTGCCCTGCTTGTATCGTCCTCTACCTCTTGCATGTGGACACAGAGGTATGTTTATCAATAGAGGGAAAATGCTTCTAAAAATTCAGCCCACGGTCCTAACTGAACCATAGGAACAGACAAGCTGCCAGTGTTGAGCTGGTGGGGAAGAAGGACTGTTGACAGCTACTGATGGCAATATTTTTCTAAAACCCACTTACTATTTTAATTGTAGAAATACCTTGAAAACGCATAGAAAGCAAGGTTAGCTTAGATATATACACCCTATCCCACTGATAAATAGTTTATTAAAGCTATAGATGAAAAAAGTAGGTCAGATTTGCTCATCTACAGTAGAAGTCTAGCTTTGCATGTCAATAACTAAGGGTCTGTGTCATAATATTTTACTTAGAGTTGGTGTGGTTTTCCTGCTTTCCTATTACTTTTCTCCTCTTTGACTGACCTTGTTGAAGAAAATAGCTATATGCAACCTCTGAGTCAGGATTAATTCCCATTCTCCATGTCTCTGTATCTCAGGAACTCCCCATATACTAATGTAAAAAAACCCCAAACCAAAAGAAACCTAACAAGCAACAACTCCAAGTGTCAAAGAATCATTCTGGTAGATTTGTCTTGAAACTAGAATCAACTAAACAGAAATTTCTCTAGGGAAAAGCAGTTTCAAAGTCTTGCCTTACAGGTAGACCTTAATCTATTATAGCTGTTGTCGGATTCAATGGAAATTTTAAGTGTGAGCTTTCCTTCCTGGGAAGGATAAATGGAACAGATCTGTTAAAAGTCAAATTGTTATGGGTTCACCTAGGTGGGCCTAGATTTGGGCCCTGAAGTCTGGACTAGGCCGAAGCTGTCAGCTGACTTGAGCTGGGCTGAGCTAACAGCTGACCTCTTCTAGCCAGTAATTTTGTATTCCATACCACATTATGACATCATCTCCAGGGAAGGAGGAACCAGTGTGGGAGTGGTTAAGTCAGTCGCTTCTCAGCCCTCCTCTGGAGAGGACGCACGATGCTGTCCCAGGGGGGATGGAGAGGACCAGGCCCACCACTGGCTCACAGGGTACCTCAGGAAAGTAAAATGTGTTGTTCTGGGTCTCTCCTTTCTGCTTGGGTTTGTCTCCCTGGGGAATAAGCTTCTTCTTAAGTAATGTGTAGTTAGGACAGTAGAATTTGTGTGTTTGTTAAGAAGTTGACGTGGGGAACTTGTTGTTGTAGACTTGTGTGAGTGTATATTTGTACTCTCTTCTAATTGTCTCTTTCTTTCTGTGAAAAATATATGTAGATTTAGTATAAATGCAGTTTGAAGTGGTTTTTTTTCTTTCCCCTCTCTTTTCCTCCCTTTCCCTGGTGTTAGGAGGGAGGCTTTTCTCTCTGTGCTTGGGGGGGTTGGCAGTTGCTTATCTCAAACCAAGACAGTTCTTTATAGGTGTGTTTTTTACATAATGTTCACAAATAACCTTTAAAATTACTAAGACATAAAGGGATATAATTATTCTCTAAAATAATGTGTTCTACAAGTTGCAGCTGGGGTCTTGTGAGAAGCAGTGTTTGATTTGGACCATATCCTCAACAGAATAAATAATTGCAATCTCAAAAACTATGATACAAGGTATTCTGAGTCCAGTCTTTCTGCTAGTGTAAGATGTAATTGCTGTTTTTCTAATATATAAATATTATGTTCCAGCCTCTTTTGGCTTGTGCATTAACAAAACATTAATGCTTGACAAAGAGCCAACAGTGATAACAGCATCAGCTGATGATATGGCACAAATATGAAGGGTTGAAAAATTCTAACTTTATTAAGTTAATGGTTATTATACTAACAGAGCAGTCATACATTAGAAGGTGCTATATTAGGGTACAACGCAATGATACTGAAGTAGCAGTAGATTGCTTCAAATTAAAGTTAGTATATATGTATGTGTGGCCAGACTTGGTGAACGCCGATTTGGGCAGGGCTCTCCCCACGTGGGTGTGCCCTTTCAGCCTACGCAGTGGATTTTTTAGGTGAGGCACAGCGTGCACAGAACTGGCCCTACCGTTTCAGTCTTAAGGTCCAACTGCCACGGCCGAGTGAGCTTGGACAGTGACAGTGAAGTCCTTGGTACTAACCGGGGCTGACCCTGCTGAGCATCCGAGATCTGATGGGATGGGATGGCAGGAAGGCATTGAACTGCCCAGTGCGGTCTTCACTGAGACTCGAACTCACGACCTTGTGATCCAGAGTCCGAAGGGCTCTTCATTACACCATGGGAGTGCCCTAAAGTTAGTATAGACCAGTTTTAAAATAATATCTGTGTAATTGTATTATTGACAGTCATTTTTACAAACTAAACAAAACTCTCTTACTTGTTTGAACTTGTAAAAACTCAAGAACAGCATAACAAAAAATCAAAGTCATCTGCATGTCCAGGAAGTGAACAGCAGTGTTTTTCTACTTTACAGACACAAATTACTCTAGGCAAGAACCAGCAGGAACAAAGCATGGTATGACTGTCTGGAAAAGACAACCACTTTCCACCAAAGAAGAATAAAATAAGAAAACTGTTGTTCAAAGTAAAATAAACCATTGCATTTGTAAATAATAAGCATTAAACAAGTGGAGGTTTTCAAGTACACCATTCCTTCTGCAAAGCTCATATTTAGGGATTTTGTAGTTTTGACATAGCTTTCCTTGGGTATTTTCAAATTTTTTACTATTTTCAAACTGAAAATTCTTCAAAACCACTACATCATTTCTTGAGTTTTGGTAGAACCTACTTATGGAACAAGTATTAGCACAAAAACCAGAATTATATGCATATAAAATTCTTCTTAATTTTCTGCTAAATAATTAAAAACCTTTTTCAAAATAAGGAATCATATATTGCTCAAAAGTAAACCCCTCCATTTATTTTATTTTTAAAAATTTAATTTAATTTAATTTAATTTTATTTCTTTTATTTCACTCCCCCTCAGTTTTAAAATCATGATTACAAATGCAAAACATGAGGTCATTCAAGTAGTGGACTTGTCTATTATGGATGGGAATAAATATTGCATGTGACATACATCTCAGTCCTTAGAAAAATGATGTTCTGCAAAGGCATTGCATGAGCAAGAGAATAAAATTATTGGGACAACTGCCCTTCACTGATCTAGTGTTGGTTATGAAAATGAGAGCAAAAAGACTTGACCTGAGGTCTGCCAAAACTTTGGACTGGCAGAATTTAATCCTTCCAGAGGGGAACAGGTGACTGAGATGCTACTTGTGCAGCTTGGGTTGTTTGATCATTGCAGTTACCTCCTGTCAAATTAGGGACCTAATTTACCATCACAAAGAGTGAGTTTTGTTGAAAGTCTCTCCAGTTGGGCTGCTCCTGTGTGCTGGAGAGTCAAAATGACAAACAGGATGGCTAATGCATTTCCTGTGCAGTTGTTCCTCTATCCTTGGCGGAGCAGGTGATACTTGTCACCCTAAGTTTTGAGCATGTTCACCACCACTGCTACAATCCCAGAAACTGCATATCTGAGCACTGTGTTCATCTCAAGGGTGAGGTACCCATTACAAAAGGCTACTTCTACTGGGAACCATATTAGGGAGAAGAAGAAGTGCCTCTCTGCTGTACCACCAAAGAACTACCATCATTAACCATGAATCTGTATCTCAATGGGCCAAGAAGATCTGGTTTAAAGCCTTATTTAGTTCGGTCTCTGAAGTTCTGAGTAGGACTCCAGTGTGTGGAAACACTTAAATTCTGGCCACCATGAACATTCCCATGAAGGAATTTTGTTTGCCATGTAGTTTTTGCCCTATTTCTTGAGCACCTGCACATTCTTTACCAGAGAAGAGTGTAATGTATCTACTTTGCTTTTGGCAATATACAAATTACACAAAGCATACACTAGTTTTCAAATCCCCTGTGTTCTGCTATGCCTTAATAAGAAAGCATTAAACCAAAATGGAGCTATAGCAATTTCAAAAGTCATATCGAGTTCATAAAGTTTAAAAATCTGCATCTCTAGTGCATCTTCCTATTGTAATTCTTTTCCATTCAAACATTGCCTGCAAAAGGTATTATAAAATTTATTTATGAAACAACAGAGACAAATGATCAGACACTAGATTTTATTTTTACAAGAATCTCTTTGCTCTCAATTCTGGATCAAGTCTAGACAGATGTAAAGACCATCAATAATTTTTCTTAGATTAATACATCAATAACACAAATAACATGTTAAAATAGATTGCTATTAATAAACCCCCCTAATATTCTGTTGCAAAATGCACTTTAAAATAATTTTCAAAGGAGCATCCCTAAAAACTCAAACAAACCTTATAGAAAGATATACATAACTCTTCCATTTTCATGATTAAAATAAGGAAAATAGTGGCAACTCAAAATTAATCAGTGCCCACTGATAAACATTAAATATTGAATTTTAGAAGCAAATATGATAACATCTGTGAGACTGCATATGCATGTATGTACATATATGGAAAAAGAGCCTGAGAAGCACAGCTGTCATCAAAACATAGGATGAAGAGTGTTATAGTAATGCAGAAATACTGGAATGCTGACTGAAACTGACTGAGTTTACGTTGGACATATACTGACTACAGAATAATCAACTTTGTGTGGCCAATATTAACACTGCATTTCTCTAGCCTTCTTTAGCCAGGGATATTTTAATAGAAATGCTTATTTCTTTACACAGATTGGAGGGACATCTTTTAGGATAAAATGTCCAGCCCACAGCTAGATAAACACCTCATGTAGTGGGTGAGAAAATGGCTCATGGGTTGAGCTCAGAGGGTAATAGTAAATGGGGAAACACCATGCTGGTGATCTGTCACTAGTGGGGTTCCAAGGGCTCCATCTTAGGCCCTGTGCTCTTCAACATCTTCAAAATGACTTGGATGCAGGAGTCAAAGGATACTAAGAAAGATTTCACATGACACAAAACTAGCAGAAGCTGTTGACTCCCCCAGAGTCAGGGAGGCCCTGCAGAAAGACCTTGATAGGTCAGAGGGAAGGACAGTCACCAACCACATGAAGTTACAACAAAGGGAAGTGCTGGGTTCTGCACCTGGGATGGGACAACCCCAGATGTTCATACAGACTGGTGAATGAGATGCAGGAAAGAAGCACCACAGAAAGGGACCTGGGGGTCCTGGTTGGCAGAAAGTTGAATGTGAGTCAGCAGTGCACTGACAGCTAGGAGGGTCAATCGCATTCTGAGGGTCATAAGGCACAGCATTGCCAGCCAGTTGAGGGAGGTGATTGTCCTGCTTTGCTCTGCACTGGGACAGCCTCATCTTGAATATTGTGTGTAGTTTTGAGTGCTGCAATATAAGAAAGACATTGAGCTATTAGAGAGTGCCCAGAGGAGGGCAATGAAGATGGTGAAGGGCCTTGAGGGGAAGCCATATGAGAAGTGGCTGAGGTCACTTGGTGTGCTCAGCCTGGAAAAGTGGATATTGAGCAGAGACCTCATTGCAGGCTACAACTTCCCTGTGAAGGAAGAGAAGGGGCAGGCACTGATGTCTTCTCTGTGGTGACCAGCAACTGGATATGAGGGAATGTCCTGAAGTTGTTTCAGGGAAGGTTTAAGTTGGATATTAGAAAGAGGTCCCTCACCCAGATGATGGTTGTACACTGAAACAGGGTCCTCAGGGAAGTGGTGACAGCACCGAGCCTGTCATAGTTCAAGAAGTATTTGGACAATCCTCTCAAGCACATGGTGTAACTCTTGATAGCCTCTTGCAGGGCCATGAGTTGGCCTCAATGATGCTTGAGGGTCCCTTCCTTCATATTCTGTGATATTCTGCATAACTGAAAACAATACTTAGGGCACTAAACATCATATTCTGTAGAATGATTAAGATTTTATTTTCAAACTGCAAGTATATCTGAAACTAATTGTCTCCCACAGGCTAATTCAGATTTGTAAAGGGGTTCTAATGGTATCTTGGGGTCTAGGACTAAAATCTATATTTTCACAGTAACAGTCTCTGCTGTCTCTCTTTCATTTTTTAGACTGTTTTGAAAAGGAATTCCCTGGAGTTTTTCAGGTGTTTAGAATAATAAATTCAAAATCAAAGTAAATGGGAGAAAATAAATAGGAATTATCAGTTATGTGCCACATTGACCTCAGAGCTTTATTTCATGTTTTTTCTTATCTTTTTGACTGCTTATGTTTTCTCCATTTGGCTAAAATACAATTTCTCCCAGTTAGTTTTTATTTTTTTCAAGACTATTCTTCTAATTCTTTTACTAAGTTTCAATTAGACCTGTCACAGAAGTAAAAAGTTTTGTTGCAGATCTGCAACTACAATAAATCAGCAGTTTGTGATAACTGAGGACCTGCAATGAAGGTACAGTTGGCATCCATAGTGTGCATGGACAATGGGGCAAGCTTTGCACTGTAGAGCACGATCAACTTTTGGATGAATTTCCACTGGCTAAAGTTTTTCTTGTGTGTTTCTAAAACCTCTAGTGTCTAGTAATGATAATAATAATTGCAAGTGTCAATGTTTCAATGCTGTCACCTGTAAGCTATTCTAGTTTAAGCCTATATCTAGTTATGAGCAAACTTACTAGTACATGCACAATGGATTTAGTAATAAAAGTAAGCACAGATTGTTTTGCAGCCTGTCTTTTGTAGGGTTTTCAAGCTCATGAAATAATTATTGTGGATTGGAAAGCCAGAGTAGAGTGTTCTCAGTTGAGACAATACGTTGATTCTTTCAAATCTATTGAAGCTACTTAACGTTTGTATTATTTCTGGCTTCTTGGTTTGATTTCTGCTGGAATGGACATGGCTGACTAATACTATGATTCACTGGTGCTCCACTAACCTAAATGAAATTGGAATTGTTCTCTTTTCAAACAAAGTTGCTAGGTGTTTTCAGGTTTTCAAACTCAGTAGGTTCCTAAGCAAAATATGCATTTTTTGCTTCACTCAAAGGTTTTTCTTCCTTTTAGTTACTTCTTTTAATTTTTTTTTTAATTGAATTCAACTTTCGTTCAAGGGAATGGCTATTATTAAGGCAGACAATTTGCTTCAGCTATGAAACCCTCTCTGTAGAGTGGAAGATGAGGGGAAGGTGTGCTGGGGCATGGGGTGCAGCAGCTCCTCCAGGAAGTCAGAGACAGTGGCTTACTAAAGAGTTATTGAGCTACAGTTCCACAGCTCCTCACATCTGCTGTCAATCTGCCCATGGAGTTGTCTCCAACAGAGCTGTTAGCAGCTTTGTCCTGCTAGTACTCAGCATGGTAACGCTGACCACTTCAGCCTCTTTGACTAAGTCCAATCCTCTCCTTGAAGCCATTAAACCTGTCTGCAAACTTCAGTCAGTCCTGGAGATTGAGGTACCTTTTTCCTTCTTGACTGACAGTTGAATCTGTGACCTTTGCAAAGGAAGGAGACCCTATTCCTACAAAACTTCATTCTCTTAGGAAAAGGTGTTTTGGGGTTTTTTTTGTTAAAAAGTAACAATTTCAGTAAAGAAAACTGAAGATGTTACAATGTTTTGCCATAGATGAAAGGGAAAACTCTGCTGTATTTGTAAAGAGTAGTTGTAGAGGATCTTTCTACAATTGTCTTGTATTTCAGTATTTGGCTCAGCGCTCCTCCAAACTTCCTAGCACTCCCTCAATGCATACCCTGAAGTAGAAGGTGTTTACATTTGCCACCCTGGTCTGCTCACTTCTTGCTGCAGGTACAGTTAGTCAAGCTCATGTCTGATTGTTCAGTATTTTCCAGCAGTTCTCCAGGCCTGTTGTCTACTCATTGTCTGCTGAGTTTTGTGCCCCATAAATTACTATTTAGTCTGCAGTTTTAATTAGCACACCCCTGGACAGCTATTAAATTCTCATCTTTCACTTTTGACATGGTTCTATTGTGCATATTTCAAGAGTAAATTATGAGCAGGCCTTGACTTTTCTGTATCCATTCAAGAGTGATACCAACTATAGGTAGGAAAACACATTATTCCTGCTTGTCTTTAATGAACTGCTATAATGATTACAAAATTAGAGAAGTGAAATTGCTTGAAATGGTGTATGCTGGTTTTGGATTGGACATTTCTTGGGAAAAACAAAACAACATTGAACAAAGAATAAAAGAGACAGGAAAAGAGGCTTGCCATTGTTAAGGCTATCCAAGTTCTGTGGTTATGGAGCAATAAAACTAAGGGGGTTTCTCTACAATGTCATGTCTATTTTATTCTGTTATATTCACATATCACCTTTACTATAACAATATTTTAGAACATTCGAGTAATAAGTACAGCAACAACACTAACATCAAACACCTATGCTTTGTGCTTACTAAACTTATATTTTAATATCCAAAACATAAACAATATGCTAAGTGTGGGATTTGAAGGGGTTGTAGGAAGGATTTTGGCAGATTTTCCAAAAGCAAGTCTAACAGTTTATACTAATCTCCAAGGCTTTAACATAAATATGAAATTATGACCCTAGTTCATGCCTTGGAATAACTCCAGTAATCACAGTGGAGTTCCACTGGGGATGTATTTATCTCTGGTTTTTTTCCATACATCCACTTCTCTGGTTCCTAATCTGCAGCATATTATTTTGTATTCTTTGAGGAAAGAGTCAGAAAAGCAAAGGAAAGCCAAGTAACAGAGATCTCCCTCCTTATATCCACAGAAATTTACACCTTATACAACCATTTTTTACTTAAAATTGTTTACCAAATGCAGATTCAATTGTGTGACTATTTCACCAGTTTTCCAGACATGTCTGTAGTTTGTTTGTTTGTTTGTTCACCTTCTGGTTTTACTATTGTGCCACAGCCCACTTGGAGTGCTTCTGCCAGGGCTAAATACTTTCCTTCATCTCCTGTATCTGGCTCAACTACCTTGTCTGCAAAGGTTGCACATGTAGCAACCAGGCTTGAAGGCTTCAGGCAGAAGCACTTGCCACACAGCAGTGCACCAGACTGGAATTTTGAGTGGCATCGTCACCTGCTGTGCCTTTTTACCATTGCCTCTTATGCCTTTTTCCCAGACCCAGCGCCAAATTTTTGTAGACATTGCAATAACTCTGTCTGCAAAAATGAGCCTTCTTGAAGTTTGGATGTGTCAGAGTCCAAGACAAAGAATATATTTCTGAAGTACTCAGTGCAACAATTTCCTTCTCTTAGCCTTGTGCTCCATGATTATCCCAATATTTGCTGTTATTTTAAAATATTTTTATTAAGTCAGCTATAGAATGTCAAGGATGATTTTGTGCAATGTCAGGGAGAAAAGGGGGAACCATTACAGTAAATATTAAGAATCCCATTCTTGAACACAAATTGCGTAGAGTTTGGATATGTTAGTAAGAACAGATCCATAGAAGAAATATAACAAAAAGAGTTCAAATTGATATTTAAATGTATATGGATTGCTCTTATATGCTTGTATGAATGGCTATATGTGTCTCTGTCTTACTGTCTTGCCATTGTGGACTTTCACATATTTCCAAGCAGTCACTGTATGTATACATTTTCAAAACATCGTAAAGATCTATTCAAATAAATAGCATTGTGGACAAAAGTTGAAACAAGCTTAAGAATAAAAGACATATCACATGCTTTACAGTTGGCAGAAACCTAATATTCTTTCTAAGGGTTTTGGGTTTTGTTTTTGTGCAGGTTGTTGTTTTTGTTGTTATTTTTTGTTAATGAAAGTTATACCATATCATCGTATCAGAATAACTGTGGTCACTCCCCAGGTTTGCAGTTCATCTGCACAGGCAAGGAACAATGATCAGTTAAACAAGAACAACCAGCATATTACAAAACTCTTCTTTTCTTTCCAGAAAATGAGAAAGCTTCAATCAATAGAAATGTTTTCATTGTGGATTTTTGCCCTTGTGATTAATGCAGACACATGGGAACGGAGACAGAGATTTCAACAGCAGGCTGAAACAGCTGGTTTAACGTAGCAACAGCAGCAGTTTATAGCTCTGAGAGCATGGTAATCAGTTTGTGTAATGAAAGACTTTGCTTCTCCACGCAAGTACTGCCTCGCTTAATGCAGCAACATGGTCCAGCACAGAATTTATATAGCATTAATTTCACAACAAGCTTTCTCAGCTAAATGTGTGTTGGCCTACAAATAGGGTTCAGCTTAGTTTCAAAAGTGAAATAAGTTGTTGAAGTTGGTTACTGAAAGTCCTTTAGGCCACTCTTTCTGGTAAAAAAAAAAAACGGTTTCTCCTTTGTTCTTTCACTTCTTTAATCTTCATTCAACACCTGTTGCAAGCTATGATGACCTAAATATTCCTTCAACCTAAGATAGCTACTTTTTAAATCCAACACTAAAATATGTCTATAATGAACCTAACAGGAAAATTCCTTATAGATACTGCTCGTCATCCCCCCAAAACCAAGGCATCATTAATTAGCAATCAGCAACAGCCTTTATTGTGCAGCAACAAGGTCAGGGAAGTAAAAAGGAATAAGAGACTTAAAAGACCTGCCCTTATTTTTTAAGGCAAATGTGCTGAGAAATCAGAAGTGAACAAATAAGTTCCATCCCTTTTGAGTCTTAAAGGGAAGGTGAGGCCTACCACTATCTATGAGTAAAAACCTTTAGTTTGCACTCTCCGGAGCTGGTGTATCTCAATTCACAGATGATGAGAGTGTGCATGCATGGCTAGCTCAGGGCCCCCAAACCCAAAACTTCTAGGGAGAGTCTGATCTACTGCCCAAGCAAAGATTGAGTATGTAATCCCAATGCAGTAAATCTGCTGCTGTTCCAAAGAGTGGAATTTACAGTGTGTGCTCATGCCAACATTGTTGGACATGCCAGGAAAGACTCAGAACTACCATGAATGAGTTGTAAATAGTTGCAATCTGTACAAGCTGTAAACGTTTCAATTTGAGGAGCTATGGCTGCCTGTGAAGGGTTGCCCAGTGTTCCTGTATTTAAACAAAGTAAATAGAAACACAATGGGCAACAACAGAAGAAAGTTCCCAGAAATAGATGTATAAGGAAGTCAAGGAAGTCCTTGATTAACAAGATAGAGAGAAATGGATAGGAAGATAGAAATGGATAGAAGACAGGAAAAAATGCTGATCTTCCATGTAGGGTGCATTTTACCTCCACAATTCCTTTCCTCTATGAAAAGAGCTCAGTCCTGTGAACCTGAGCAAAGTCCTGATCTTAGTGAAAGAGAGTAAGGTACCTTTAAATGAAAAAAAACCTCTCGTATTGAAAAGCAGGGTTGGTTGGTTTGTTTCCTTTATACCTTAAAAAAAGAGACATTTTCATTTTAACAACATTTTCATTTTGAGAAGTTACCCCTGAAAAAACATAACAGGATGGAAATATGTGTTGTTCTTCAGAACTTCTTGCAGTAAACAAATTATGTTTTTCTTAACCTGCTGTAGCCACCATTTAAAAAATTCTGAGACTCTATTTAACCTAGAAGCTATTGTTTGCCCTGTTGTCTTTAGCTATAAACTGACTTCACATTAAAAATAATGGGAAGTTTCAAAATACTGCAAATATGGCTTAAATTTCATGTATTGCACAAGTTTTTATCCTGCATTCCTTTTTCAGCACCTTTGGGAAAATACATTATGCTTTTCTGCTTATGACCCAGGCTCATGCCCACTGCTTCATTTAACCACCTTTGGGATTAGTATTTCTGCTCCATTGTCATGGGCACTCCCAACAATTATTAGTCCCAAAGGAACTATTGCAGTCATCTTTTTCATAAGGCTTCAATTAAAAGTCCTGAGGGAGGGCATTTGAAGAGGTATTTTGTTTTAAAAGCCTTTAAACACTGCACAACTGATACATTCTGAAGAGCTCGCTGCCATTCCCTCAGTTTTTTTCTGTCTCATAGTCTATCTCAGTCATTAATTCTGGCATGCTCTGACAAACTGCTTTTTATTACAGTCCATGTGTGCAATCAGTTTGGTGGGGTACATTTTCTAATGTCTTCATGCTACTAACATTAGGTATCTAACCTCTAGATCTAGGCTCAGGATCTAGTTTGATTAATGTGTCTCTGTAGGAAATTGAAAGAAATAGGCTCATCCAGAGGGAAAGGAGAGCAGAAGCATGTTCCTAGTTCTCTGATTTGCACTCTGGAGATATTCATTATTCGTTGAGGGTAGCACAGAGGTGTCCAGCCCAGCTCTTGAGTCATCAAGCAGGCAGCCCATGACTAGCAGAGAGAGGCTGGCTGGGCAATGCTGGGTACTTTAAATTCTAAGTCACAGGGGTCTGGAAGACAATATAGACAAGTGAGACCATCTCCATTTATTCAAGGAGAAATGGCTTCCTGTCCTTTTCTACTCATGAACTGTTCCTACTCTCTATTTACCTCTGAAAGCCATATTGCTTGTACATTATGGTTCTAAGCCATGGGAAGGTTTTGGTATTACAACTCATAGATCCAGGATATATGTCAGCCTGCTGGTCAACTGTGAAGATACCAGCCTCCAAATTTAGGATTTTTATTACCTAAACTGAACATGTGAATGTCACCTTCATGTTACTGAACAGGTCAGTTCATATTTCACTGGGAATGATGTGAAGGACTTTTGATAACAATTGTTAACATACCAGGCCTTATTTTCTTCGTTTGCTGTGCGTTCTGATTTTGTAGAGATCAGGAACCTTGGAACATCATCTACTTCACATTATATATTTATTACTGAATTAATATAGTGTTCATTTAATAACATCAAGAACAATTATTGTTGTTGTTTTGTTGATGTTGTTGTTGCTGTTAGTGTTGTTGTTGCATTGCTATACCTACAAAATATAGGTCTCAGGAATCATCTCCTATGATAATCATACATCATCTGAACTCCTAAAATGTAGTCAAAATTGAAGCTGAATGCAGGACCTTAAAGGAGATCTAGTCATACACATTAAAAGTAATGTAATTGCTCTTGATGAAATAAAAATATTGAATAAAAGAAAAGCTTGCTTACTGATGTTCACAAATATAACGGTCACAGTCACATTTTAAGAGGCAGATTTGTGTCAGTTGCAAAATGTTTGGGAGCAATCACAGGATATTATGTGTGGCTTAGAAAAAAAAAGTAGAAGAGCAAAGTAGATAAAACATTTCTAACATTTTTCAATAAATTACTAATTTTTAGAATATTTTAACAAACAACATTCCATCAGCATTAGTCAATAGTCATATTACTCATCTCAGTTCTCATGTTACTTATTTATGACCCACAAAAGAATTATCCCTATTCAAACATATTTTAATTGAATTACAAAACAAAAGAGCCTTTTCTAAATTTCTAACCTTCCCAACAAAGCAGAATAGGGTCAAAGAGATGTGAAGAATCATTGAAGAACCTGTTTTAATTTATTTCAGATAGACTATGGGGAACTTTGTTCCAGATGGTAACCTTAACCTTTTACAACAAACTTTCTATCTGTGGTAGTCCCTTATTACAATTAGATCCATATCCATCTGATATTTTGGTGGTCAGGAATTTCCTGGTGTCATACCACCTATGATTATATATTTTGCAGAATTTATTGTGAATACATTTAAAAACTGAGGAAAGGGTCTTAATTTCAGTTTCTCTGATATGACTGTTAAATTCTTTTCAAGCATAGTCAGTGTAAACACTTCAGAAAACATCAGAAAACATAAAAAATCCATATACTTAACTGCTTCTTTTAGCAATTTTTGTGTTAATACAAACACTTAATTTCTATTTTTATTTGCAATCTTTGACCATAAAGAATTTGAAGAACAGTTTTATGCCAATAGTCAGGCATAGATATTAAAGCCACTTGCGTGTCTAAATATGAGCTATGTGCACAAAAAACTACTGAAATATTCATGAAACATTAATTGTGGTTAGTGTCATCTATATTTCCAGTTAGGCTGACATGACAAAGCAAAAGAAATGTAGTTTTTGCAAGTCATGAAAACAAGAAGATTGTGCTTCTAGCAGCACCAAAATGACAATATTTGCTGCATTTAAGCTATGTAACAGTGAATTGGTTTTATTTAATAGAATACCTGATATTGTATGAATCACAGATGTTCACTGTTTAATACAGGTCACAAATCCTTGCATGATCCTAGACGTCTTATCTATATTGTTACCAGACCCTGTATTTCTATATAAAACACATAGAATTAACCCATGTTCACACTTTTATTATGGTATTGTACAGAGTTTCTCCATTCAGAATATCAAATAGAACGTTTTAAAAGCTTGAGGGAGTTTACCTCCTTCACCAACACCCTACTAAACGGAATCAACTTACCTTGAATATTGAAAAGTAATTTTTAGGCTGGGATCCATGGATACCTTGACGTTTGTGGTCTATTTCCAAGGGATTTGTGTAAGGTAACTAAGGAAAGTAAGAGGAGCATTAATAAGCTTAAATTCTCTTCAGTAGGTTTAGCCTATCTGCTGGAAAAATTTACATGCTTGTCAAATTAGAAATAGCAGCTAAAAATCACTTTATAGATGGATTTGATGAATTACAGAAAAGCATTAACACTTATGAAGAAGTTCTGCTGCAAATTGTATTATCAATCTTTTAATCTCATAGAAATGTTTCATTTTAAGCTAGAGAACATTTGCAAGTGGTGTTTGTACAATAATTTATTTCTCTTTATATTCAGATATTCTTTTTCTTAGAGAAATATTTCTCCACACTCTATTTTCAACCCCATGCTTTAGGTGCTTCCATTTGTCCCACCTTTCTTACTTATTTTGTGAATTTGGTGAATTTTTAATTTTCCATAAGTTAATACATTAGTTGCTACACACATAATTTTTATTCAAAGATTACATTATATCTTCATAGCTGATGTACAGTATTCAAAGTTTCTCATAAATTTTAGCCTGGTCTTTAGCTCACTCATGGTTTAGAGTAGCAAATTTTCATTCTTTGCATGTTACACAAACTAAACTTGATTTTTTTAGGCAGTAATATTTTCCTAGAGAACGTGTCTAGATAAACTGCTCTTCAACTGGAATAAACAAAATACATTTTGACTGAAAATTCTGTGCTCGTGGAATAACTCCAGTTTAGAAAATATGCCTTACATCACACACACACACAAAATCTCATTATACCAATCTCCCACTCCCCCACCCCCTATTCTTCCACCATAATGAACATTTGCTGTTTCATATTTTCAATTATCAACTTAAGTCTCTCCTCAGACCAATCTATTAATATTTTTAACCAGACTGATCTTATGGAATTACTTGAACCACTTTAGGAGTACTGCCTGGATGTATAATTTTCTTTGTACTGCTCTGTCAGGCAGAAACATCCTGTTGTTTAGAGTTTTTTTCTTATTTTTAATCCCTGTCAAATTACTTTTCCATGCAAATCTGAGAAACTCTTGTACTTTAAAGTAAGGAGACCTTACACTTGTCTGTCTCTCTTTTCTGCTAAAAAAAGTTTTGGAAGCACAGTGAATACATACATGTGTGGACACCAAAGGTCTGTGGAAAAACAAGTATTGCTTCTGTCTAGCACAGAGACAGTCAGTCTGGGAAGGTGCATCCCTAATCATGGGACACTGCTTCATCTTTCCTTGGTGATATGTGTTACAAAACATCCCACTTCAAAGAGTGCTGGAACAGATGAACACATTCATTATATTGTGGCTGTTTGGAGCATAACATGGGGAGGAAGGATTTCACAGTCCTCAATGCTTCCCTGTTGCAGTCAATGGACAGTGATAATCTATACAATCTAATTAAAAATTTTACTTGAGGAGTTGAATTAGGCCTTAAATTTTCCCTTTTTTCTTAACTATTCCTCCAATTAGTCTATAGTGATTTTCTAATACTGTGGTTATCCGGAAGTCTGAGGCCTCAGGTTGGCTTATCTACCCACTTAGTACTCCTTCAATAGCCTGTAAGAGATTATAAGTCATGCTCAGGTATGCATGTAAACATCTGAAGAGACTGTGTGTCTCAAGCAATAGCTGAAGCTTTACTAATTGGGTACAATTTAAAACCTCTGAACATCTTAGGCATGGACTTCAGTCAAGCACCTCTAGTTCCAGGTTCATCTGGAAACTGTGAACTGGACCCACCTTTACATAGATCTTAACATGGAGCTAGAAAAAACATTAGTTTTGCATTTGAAAATCCAGACTTAAAATTTATTACTTGAATTATGTTTCTAGTAAACCTTCTCCTGATGCTTTTCATAACCTAGACATATTGAGAGGCTGGGAATGTTTCTGATCACATTCAGTGGCATGGTGCTCTGTGACAAAAAATTTTACTGATCAGCCTGGCAAGGGCACCTGGTTTTGAAGTATGCTATTGTTTTCTTCCTCTAGCATGACTGATTTTTCTTTCAATGTAAACCAATGTGGGTAGAAGTGGGAAGGTGAAAATTTTTGGCTCTTATTTAACATATATCTAAGAGGTAGTTAGTGTGCATACTTGAACCTAAAAGCTGGAAGTTTATGAGTAATTTATGATGGCAGTCTAAAGATATTTTCAAGGACTATAGTAATGAATCACACTCTTTATTTCAACCTATTTGCTATCTGAGCTAATTTGCAGTTGAGAAATACTACAACTTGAATTTTCTTAGCTACTTCTTCATGTAGAGAGTATCAGATGATGCAGACATCTTAGCCTGTACTTTTCCAGCTATATAAATTTCAACAAAATCAAGAAGTCTTATTATATTTTTTGTTAGAAAATATGTAACATAATAAAATGTGGATTAATGCTCATACTAATTGCAGCAATTCAACAGTAAAACAGGTCCAGTCACGTAGAACACATCACAACTGACCATTATGTTCCTTTCATCACAATCAGGGGAAGAAAAGCATTGAGAATGATATTCACCAGACATAGAACCTTAATAATAATATTTCTTAGGACACTTAATCAGACATATTTTGTTGTAGGACAGCACCATTAAAAGGACATTCAGAGTGCAGTGCTTTTCAAGTGCAATCCAGTGAATTTATGAGTGGGATATATGCTTATGAGTATCTCATTTTCTCCTGGACATTTTACAAAATCTCTTTGAAATCCTTGGAGTCATAGTAAGGATAAAATTAATCCTATTCCTGTTACATACTGATATAAATCAGATAAAACTACTGAGAAACTGTTGGCCCAGAACTTTAGCTGGTTTCTATCAGCTTATCTCACTGATGTTAATGGAGCTATACCTACATGGAATCAATCTATTATTTGTTTATGACACTGATACATATGTATTTCTGCATCTGAATTCCCACTGAGGCAGTTATACATGTGCTATCTGTTTGTCCTGCATCATTCAACATAATGTAAAATCTTTCTGTTCCTAATATTGCTAAAGGCATCAGGTAACAATGGGGTTATTCTTAAGGAAGAGCTAATAGATTTCGAAAACATCTCAGTGAGTAATTTTCACTGTTACACATTTTAAAACAAATAAGTCTTTATCATTCTAAACCAAGTTTTGCACAATAATTACTTTCTAGAATACATGTGACTTATTGTAGAGCTGCTGCTAGCCTCCAAGTACGTAGTGATAAATATGAGACCAAAGGTCATATGGTCCAGTTTCTCTTCTGTAACAGCTACCAAAAGTGAATGCTTAAGGGAAGAATATAAAAAAACAGGAAAAGGGCACATTCTCCCACACCATCCTCTTTTCAATGTCAAGTAAAGCTGATTCTGTTCCCTGCAACAGCAACAGTAAATCCAAAAGAACACAAAAAACTGACTGAGATTTTTGTGAAGGATATGATGGTGCTCTGGTATCAGTTGTTTTCCTCTTTTTCCCCATACTGACTGAGAACCCAAATGATGAGCCTTTCAGCAGCAAAGTAAGCTGAAGTCTTTACTATCAAGTCATTGACTGCCAAGAGATGAACTAGAGGAATTTATAAGTAGATGCAGGATAGTGAAATTGTTCACTTTGGTTTTATCAACTTTGACAGTGCTTTGTTATGATGCTAAGCAGAGAAAGAAGATGGGATATATTGTGTCTTGTACAGTAAGAGAGTGATGCAGAAGAAAGTGCAAGTATGCATTTTGTTACTCACCAGGGTATTCCAAAACTGACTCGTGTTTACTTTAAGGCTAGAATATCCATCTATTTTAGATGAGAAAGAATAACAGGAAAGCACAACTATTTTCAAGGTGAATATATTTGACATACTTGCTGCTGCTTTGAGAGTTTCGTTGTATAAAAAAATCAATCATCTTTTACATGTGGCAAAGATTATTTCAGGAAAATAGGAATATACAGAATTTATTTATTACCTTGTTTTTCAGCTCTTACTCTGAACATGTGTGCAGAGTGTAAAGAAACACTAACATAGAAGGAAGATCAAAAGAGGAGGAAAATAAAAAGATCAGAAGGAAAGGAAAGGAAAGGAAAGGAAAGGAAAGGAAAGGAAAGGAAAGGAAAGGAAAGGAAAGGAAAGGAAAGGAAAGGAAAGGAAAGGAAAGGAAAGGAAAGGAAAGGAAAGGAAAGGAAAGGAAAGGAAAGGAAAGGAAAGGAAAGGAAAGGAAAGGAAAGGAAAGGAAAGGAAAGGAAAGGAAAGGAAAGGAAAGGAAAGGAAAGGAAAAGAAGCTCCCCACCCAGCCTGTCATCTCCAAAACAGAAAAAAAAAATCTAGGAGGACTGCATATCCTTCTGTTTCATTAACCTTATAGTGCAACAGCCTATGAGACAATATAGTCAAACTCCTTTTATGTCAGTTCTAGGACAACAGGGAAGAAAGCAATTTAAAGCAAATCCCTTGGACCAGGAATTGGTGTGTTCTTCTGCCTCACCACCTGTACCTGGTCACTGCCACCCGTGCTGTCTCTCTGCCCATTTGTCCCAACCCCTCTGTTCCTTGGTGATTGCTGCCACCTGGGCATGGCTCACAGGCTGCTGGGAGGGAAGAAGAGTGGAGCCTGGCAGCAAGTGAAGAAAGAAAACAGCTGAGATGAACAGCAGCAAGGACTACAGTTGCTTGAAGTCCTGTATCAACTTCTGGTGGACCTTGACACCTTATTATAACCCAGTGCTGCCTTCATGCGAGTGGATTTACTATACAGCTATTCATTAAACATGCAGCTACTTACTTCTGTATTGTTTGCTTTCAATAGCATTGGGAGCCTGTAAAATGTGATGTATTCAGTGTGTTAGGTTAGGATCGAGCAGCAATCGTACTGTGCTTAAGATTCCTTTTGTCAAACAAACAAATCAGATGATGCCAAAAATGAAGCTTGCCCTAAAACACAAGCTGCTGTAATTTGACATAGTAGATGTTAATTTTTAAGCCAGAATTATGCAAGAATTGAAAGAGATAAATCTTAATGTGTAAATACTTTCCTTTTTCTCTGGTAGAAGTGCTTGGTGAGGTTAGCAAAGATGTAGTCTGTAGTCAAGTGAAAAATGTTACAAATCCAGTTGACAGTGTTTTCAGCCTGCTTTGTCATTTCTATAGCTGGTATTGATCAATATTTCTGTAAAAAAGAGGACATTTGGAGGATGTGCTTCGGAGCACTGCTTGAAGGCCTAGAGTATGTTCAATACTTGGTTCAAATGAGCCAGCAGTAAGGATTGTAACTTGCTCTGTGCAGTCAGCAGTATTAATGCAGGGGAAGCAGAGAGCCTGTCTGTCTGGCTAGGTCTTCCTCTGCTACCATAAATGCATCTTTACGGAAAGTCAATAACATTCCTGAATACTGAATCAGGCACCCAAAAGTCTGTTACAGCTTGATGCTCTGTATTCCAGCTGTATTGTTGCTCTATACTCCAGGTGTAGCGGCATTTCAATGGTGAACTTAAGAAAGTGTTGCTTATACAGGGTATTGTTAGTCTTGTTTTTAAGTAATGAAAAATTGGTCTTGTCCAGGCTCTAAAATATAAAATCCCTTTACTGAAATGGAAGTGTCTCAGTCTTCAAAAACTAGTGCTCTAGGGATGGGAAATGGGAGTTGTATTTGTTCTCCTTCAGGCTACTAATTCAAATGGGTGAGAAGTTGGTTTTAATTAAATGCAAAGAGAATAAAATGTTTTAAAAGAGGATCTTTAAAACAATGCTGTTTGAGATGAAGAAAGGATAAACCCTTTGACTTAAATGGAGTCCTTATATTTGCAATATCAGAAAATAACGCATTCTGATGAATAATAGTTTGGTAGAGCAGCTCATGACTATAAAGGATTGGAATCCAGTTTTGTGTTGTTTAGTGAATAAAGCCCTTAAATTATTTTTTTTAGGTCAAAATTAGAACATCTAAAGTTTTTTATTGTTTTTTGATTAAAAGTCAGCATGCCACTCTAAAAAAACCACAATCAAAACAATTTCCATTATATCCAAATGTACATAGTATTTTACTGAAATATATTTCAGATGTGAAATAACAGTCACAGAATCACAGATTATATTGAGTTGGAAGGGGCCCACAAGCATCATCGAGGCCAGCTCATGGCCCTACACAACACCATCCCCAAGAGACACAAGTGCCTGAGAGGATTGTCCAAATGCTTCTTAAACTCTGCCAGGCTTGGTGCTGTGACCACTTCCCTGGGGACCCTGTTCCAGTGCACAACCATCCTCTGGGGGAAGAACATTTTTCTGATATCCAACCTAAACTTCCCCTGACACAACTTCAGGACATTCCCTCGGGTCCTGTTACTGGTCACCACAGAGAAGACATAAGTGCCTGCCCTTCCTCTTCTCCTTATGAGGATGTAGCAGTGTGCAATGAGGTCTCCTCTCAGCCTCCTCTTCTCCAGGCTGAACAGACCAAGTGACCTCAGCCACTTCTCATATGGCTTCCCCTCAAGGCCCCTCACCATCTTCGTTGTGCTCCCCTGGATGCTCTCTAAAGCTGAATGTCTTTTTTATATTGCAGCATCCAAAACTGCACACAATATTCAAGGTGAGGTCACATCAGTGCAGAGCACAGTGGGACAATCCCCTCTCTCAACCTCCTGGTGATGTTTTGCCTGATGGCCCCCAGGACACAAGTGGCCCTCCTGGCTGCCAGGGCACTGCTCGCTCATATTCAACTTGCCATAGACCAGGATTCCAGATCTCTTTCCATATCACTGCTTTCCAGCATCTCATTCCCCAGTCTGTACAAACATCCAAGGTTGCCCCCTCCAAGATGCAGAATCCAGCACTTCCCCTTGTTGAGTTTTATATGATTGGTGATTGCCAAGTCCTCTAATTTTTCAGGGTCTCTCTGCAGGACCTTCCTGCCCTCAAAGGAGTCAAAAGCTCCTCCCAATTTTGTATCAGCTGTGAACTTACTTAATATCCATTCCAGTCCTACATCCAAGTGATTTATGAAGATATTGGAGAGCAGAGAGCCCAAGATGGAGCCCTGCGGAATCCCACTAGTGACGGATTGCCAGTTTGATATTACCCCTTTCACTATTACCCTCTGTGCTTGACCCATGAGCACCCACCGCATGATGTGTTTGTCCAGCTGTGTGCTGGACATTTTGTCCAGAAGGATCCTGTGAAAGACAGTATCGAAAGCTTTACTGAAATCGAAAAAGATTACATCAACTGGCTTCCCTTAATCAACTAGGTGTGTTACCTTGCCATATGAGGAAATCAGTTTTGACAAACAGGATTTTCCTCTCATGAAGCTGTGCTGGCTGTGTCCAGTGACTCTGGTGTCTTTCACATGGTTTTCAATGCTTCCCAGAACTATCTTGTCTGTAACTTTACCAGGCGCTGAAATGAGACTGACAGTCCTGTAGTTTCTAGTGTCCTCCTTCTTGCCCTTCTTGAAATTTGGGACAATGTTCACCAGCTTCCAGTCAGCTGAGACCTCTCTGGATTCCCAAGACCATTCAAAAATCATCGAGAGAAGTTTTGCAATGACATCAAAGATCTCTTTGAGGTTTCTGGGATGAACCCCATCAGTCCCCATAGATTTGCAGGGACCCAGATGGAGCAGCAGTTCCTGCACAGTTCCAGGGTCGACTGGGAGCTGATCACTCTCACAGCCATGATCCTACAGCTCAGGGAACTGAGACTGCATTTGTCCATCATCTGTGTTGAAGACTGAGGCAAAGAGCGTTAAACACCTCTGCCTTGTTGATGCCGAAAGGTTTTTTTTAATTTTTCAATTTTCATATTTTGTAGATTTTAGGAACACAGTAGATGTAATGCTGTAGATTTTAGTGAATTAATATTTAGCAGCTTGTAGCATAAAGTCCTTCTATCTCTACCCCTGCTCCAGAACAGGCAGCTAAGATCTGCCAGCTATTTAGTCTCTTCCTCAAGGTACCAGATTAAAGCATATCAGAAGAGAACATAAACATGGAGCAGTGTGACCCGAAGCCCTGGAGAGCGTCCAAGAGACCTTTGTGTGCTGAAGAAGAGGAGGTGGATGAAGACAGAGGGTCCCAAGGACCCCAGCCCCAATTCAACAGGGGTGGGAACTGGGAGGGGACAAAGGTGGAACTGGACATGTAGACAGTAGTGATTGGATAGGTTATATTATAAGAGCTATAGAACTTAGAGCTTGCTTGTGCACGCGTCAATGTATTCCTGGATGAGCGGGGTTGCTCATTAAAGTGCCTGCCCATTATCTTATCTCCTACAAAACTTGGCTCGGAGTCTTCGGCAACATTGTCTTTCAATTTTCTATTCAGCAGTGGTGACTTCCTAATTCTGAAAGAAATGAAGCTCGAATTATTAATGTAAGACTAAGCCAGGTTTTTCATACCAGAAAAGTAATATTTTTGCAGTCTCTGAGAACCCACAAAAGAAGAAGAGCACTGCCTATGTGCAGTACACTTCTTGTTTAGTAGTGACCCCATTGGTGTCTGTGATGCAATATGTACTGTATTCACAGGATGAATGTGAATGAACAAACCTGTGTAAGTAATTGACAAAAAATTACAAAATTTAAAGCAGTTCAAATATCTTGTTTTTTTTAGAGAGAAGGGTAAATGCATAGCACCTTGTCATGTGTTTTCATTTACTTCAGTGAGTCATATATATGTTTTAGGGCTAACCCATATGAGAAATAACTGATGTAAAAAATTCTGAGGTATTTTATAAGTTAGAGGACAACCTAGTCTTTCTGTTCTTAGGAAAGGCGAAGTGAGAGAAAGAGAATGCTTCAAGTTGTGAGGACTGCACTCTTAAACTGAATCAGTAATTAAAAAAGGTTAAGTAAGCCCTTTGGGCAGGGACTCTCCTTTCATTATAGCTTTGTGCAGTGCCTGCCACAGCAGGGGTCCTCCTTTTCACTGGGAAGTCAGGGTATTATGATGCAAGGAGTAAAACAAAAAAATAATACAGTGCAAAAAAACAAAACAACAAACTAATAAAAACATGAACAACACTTAATATGTAGAGTCTCTTTCTTTCTCTGGTCTTCACTACAGTGGGAACTAAAGGAAAAAGTCCAGCCATAAAATAGCAGAAGTATAACATTTGATGCGTCTGAACTGTGAGGCAGGAATCTGTTACTGCTGTAAACTCCACAGCCCCATTTGCCTCAACCAGATGGAAAACACTTCCACTAACATATAATCAGCCTAGGAGTCTCTTAGTGTTTGTATGTGTCACATCAAAAAATCACATAGAGAATGATGCATTGTGGATGAAAGATCGTTTCATAGATGGAAATTTTGTTGACCAGGTTAAAACTAAGGAAAATGGCACTTCTCTTCTGCAGTATGTTTAAACATAGATATTGGATGAAGTCCATCACTATACTAGTAAATTGTTAGATAAACAGAGATATCAAAGAAAAGAAAAAGAGAAGAAAAATGACTAAAAGGATAGGGAGAAGGAAAGGAGCTGGGGATGATGTTTTATAAAAGGTTTTCCTGTCTGAAGTGTGTAGGATCAGGTTTAATGGGGAACAGGCAATGGGTTCAGGACATTTAAATGCTAGCAGCACTGAGAAACAGATTTTCCTGTATAGTTTATATATGTATGAAGGTCCCTTAGAAGGACTTCGAATGAGAGACTAGGGGAATTTTCCATCATGGAAAGATATACTCTTCTCTTAGTAGCCATCTGTAAATATTGCTCAGTGTGGGTGAACTACAAAGTAGGAGTGTGAAAAGTCCACCCAAGACTTGACAAAATGACTGTCCCCAAATTCTGCTAAGGAAGCAGGTGTAAATTCCTAAAGAGAGAACAAATATTTTTCCTTCATGAGTTTGCAACCATTAGAGTCTACAGTGGTAATGAGACTTACCAATACAGCCCTAATTATTTGTACATGGCAAACTGTAGCACCTAAGAGTCTAGGTAGAATATGGGAACTAATGATAAAAACAGTACACTGACATGATGGACATTTTTGGGCAATGCCATCAATTTAATTTTTGCCTGCACAGTTTTGATGATTTACATCAAAACATAATAATTTCCTTTCCTTTTTTTTTTTCTTTTTCCCCTGACCTTGAAAGAACTTCTTGTCAAAACATTCCCCTTATGAGTAATAAGTAGAAAAATACACATTTCTTTTTTCCTATTTCTTTTTCCTATTTTATTATCTTATAATATGCT
This sequence comes from Pithys albifrons albifrons, assembly GCF_047495875.1. NCBI lineage: Eukaryota > Metazoa > Chordata > Aves > Passeriformes > Thamnophilidae > Pithys > Pithys albifrons. The sequence continues at coordinate 47,307,405 of NC_092459.1, read as the reverse complement.
CTCTTGGATTTTTTCCTCTTTGTCATGTTTTCATTAATTGGAAAAAAAAAAGAAAAAGAAAAAAAGGCCTGAATCTATCACATCCAGGTTTGTTGTTCACAAATATCCAAATTTAAACTTAGGCAAATAAGCTTTATATATCAATTAAACATTCTTTGGTGGACAGACTGCATTTTCTAGATTGTATTAAAAGAGTTAATAAGCATACTGAAACAATCACCTCAAATCAAAATTTTACTTTCTTTTTGAGCAATTGGAATTTGAGCTACTAACTTTCTGTGATTTTGCTGAGGATCTGTTTCTGTATAGCAGATGCAAGCAGCATCTAGATCATTGTGTCTTCAGAAGACAGTAGTAGCATTGTCCTCAGAGAAACAAGATCTACACTTGCAGTGATCCTTGGGGCATGTGTATTTTCACTGGCCTATGGTGATGGAGGTGCAGTTACTCTGGACCTTATTCCCCTGAGATCTTATGCACTGCCACTGAAATAAACAGAAACTTTGTCCCAGATCTAAGAAAAAAACCCAAGAATGTTCTCACATTTGGCTTTTAGAACTTGATCTCTGAATTACAGTCTGTATCCTTGAAATACAATTTCAGGGCTTCCTGTACAACACCCAGGGGTATTATACACCCCTTAACAAGCGTTTAACAGGCTATGAGTGCGGAGTGCAGAGACCCATAAGGGCATCTGAAAGAAAGTGCTCATAGGAGAGAGGACATAAGCAGACAGCCCTTTCCCATGCCACATCAGAGCCCTAATACCTCAGTTGTAGTGTTAACCAGATATCTGAAGCAGATACTGAAAGAAAAACATCACCCTTTCATTTAAAAAGAAAAGGGATAGCCATCATCAGCTTTCACTTAGAGCATTTTTACTCAGTAGAATCCCAAGACATGTACAAGAACAAGATGCCTGGATGAGTCCAACGGTGGAATTACTTGTTTATGCATCCAAAGTGGAGGTTAAATATGAACTACCCATCAGCATGCTCAACTTTGAGCTGCTAGGGATCTGCAGAACCTGTGCTCTTGGATGAACTAAAATCTTAAAGAATGTCTTGAGAGCTTAGGTGTCTGAACAGAAGTGGCAGGAAGGGATACAGGGATCATGATTTTTAGACTAAGCTCCCTCAATTTTACTAATGTGGCACTAAGAACTTAGAGTTATTTCTGAGTTTGTACTTTTGTCCTTTAAGTGTAAGTCCATAAACATGGTAAATTCAGTTTTTGTTAAATCAGTTCACCTCCTATGTCTACAACAAGCCCTGTTACTTACTTACGCTAGAATACTTGCATTATGCTGAGTGTGAGATGAGTAACCATGAGAATATTTCAAATTAGTTGTTAATCAACACAGTCTATGGGTCCTATTTACTAGCTATCTGTGAAGCTGATACTGCATTGATGATAGAGCTGCACATCTTTCTTATTTATTCCAGTGAGCACAGCTAGGCATAGCCAAGTAAACAAGTTAATTAATTTACTTACATTAGAAAGTTAATACTGAGGTACCCAAGTTTCTGGGGCGGTCCCGTGGTGTAATGGTGAGCACTCTGGACTCTGATCACAAGGTCGTGAGTTCGAATCTCAGCGGGGACTGTACCGGGCAGTTCAATGCCTCCCTGCCATCCGATCCCATCAGACTTCGGATGCTCAGCAGGGTCAGCCCTGGCTAGTACCGGGTGCTGCAGACAGTCCTGAGGACTTCATTGTCACCGTCCAAGCTCACTCGGCCATGGCAGATGGACCTTGGGACTTAAACTGTGGGGCCAGTTCTGCGCACGCTGTGCCTCACCTAAAAATCCACTGCGCAGGCTCGAAGGGCACGCCACCATGTGGGGAAAGCCCTTCCCAAATCTTCGTTCGTGAAGTTTGGCCATGCATACATACCCAAGTTTCTGTACCCAAAAGGAAAGGGGTTTTTTTTTAATTTAGAGGCATATCCTAATGGGTCAGGTGAAGAGATGGTTACCAGTGTCTTTATTGAGAAAGAGTGTATGTTCAGCAATGAATTTTTTATCAATAACATTCAGGCGTCTCAGTAGACTATTTCTTCCATGGAAATCACTCAGTGTAGTGCACTAAACTGCTCTGACTTCTTTTGAATCTCCATTTTTATGATACCTTCAAAGAGAAATACCTTAGCATCCTTTGTTGTCTGAGTGCATAAACTAATTATAAAAAGGCACTAAAGCTGTATTTGCTGGCTTGGCTTATGTTGACTCAGCTTTTCCAGTGTTTAATGAACTTCTTTACAATGAAGAGTACTTAGAGATGGGTTTGCATACAGAATATATCTGATGTAACTATGGAGACAATATCCAGTCAATTCTATACTACTTATAAATGATTCAGAAAACAAGAAAATATTAGACCTCTCAATGGCTGTAACCCCAGGAATATCATCTGTAATTTGTAAAACAGGATTTAAATTTCAGTGGCCATATTCTGTCCACAGGTATTGTCACAGCTGGCACAAAACCCAGAAGGCTAAATCATCTGTATAGAATAGATCTTAACTGGTATTGCTCTTCTTCTTATTCTATCTCTCAAGAATTTATACTTTTTTTTTAACTCCTCAGGGGTGCAAATCACATCAAAGGTAATGTAGAGGGATATAAAGGTAGAGGAGAGCCTAGATTATACCTGTCCCATTCTGGAACCCAGATGACATTAGATCTGCAACTGGGAGGACCTCTTGGAGAAAGAATGCTAAATCATGCATTTCTCTCAGGATGAGAGAATGTCTTCTTCCAGCACTCTTTCATGGGTGATTGCATGTGCTGAAGACTCTCACAGCTTGTGTGACTACAGTTTATGTGTATGTAGTGATGGAGCTAACAGCTCCTATGTTTCTTTTTTTCTTTTTTGATTTTAAAAATCAGCATGTTTAGGCTTCGTGAATGAAGATTTGGGAGAACTCTACCCACACTTGCTGCAAGTGTGCTGGTGGCTAAAAAGGCCGATGAAGGATAGGCAAGTCCGGTTGCAAAAGGCACAGCAGAAAGTCTCCTTAGGTGATATTGGTGAGGAATGGTTCTTTCTGTGTTGTCTTTTATCCTCAAGACTGACTCTGCGGCTGTTCTCAAAGGAAGCAGCAGCACCATGAATGGTGTGTCTCCATGTCTTCTGATTGGAGGCCAGAGTGGACCATTGATGGCAGTCAATACGGCCAAAGTTGAGGTATTGCTTCAGGGAGTCCTTGTATCTCCTCTGCAGGGCTCCTGTCTTGTGGCAGCCAGGGGTGAGTTCATCATAGAGCACAAAATGATACTTGTGGAATCATCTTGATGACTTAGTAGATAATATTTGTTAATACCAGAAAGATTCTGATGTGAAAATTCTTCGGAATTCCCCAGTGTTCAGGGAAGGCTTTGTAAAGTGCTTAACAAAGCAAAGTGAGGGAGGTTGAAAGAAAAAAATATTCATTACTCTGTCTTTGCCTGACTCTGCTTCTGGAAATTGTTTTATTTACAGAGTAGACTGCTAGGAATCCCATTCCCTCCTTCCCTCCTTCTTTCTTCCTTCCTTCCTTCCTGCCTTCTGTCATTCCATCCTTTCAACCTTTTGTCCTTTTCCCATTCATCTCCTCCTCCATTCCTTTTCCTCCCACCCGAAGCTAGATCGAGAACACAAGAGGAAGACCTTCCTGAGGTCTGGGAGCAAGAGGAGAGCTCCCACACAGAGGTGACTGGTGTTAGGGAGCCAGGTGTTAGGGAACGGATCAGACTTTGTCTCCTCCCTCACTGAGACAGAGAGGAGCTGAGCCAAGGGAAGAATGCTGCAATTTTCTGCTAGCTTTATGCACAGAAAAGTCTAACTTTTTTTTTTTTTAAACAACACAGATAAGAGGAGCTAAGAATCTGATTGTGCTTTTATATTTTCTCCATAATCCCTTCCCTTTTAGGTTCTTGGTTTCTAAGACTACATAGCAAGCTCCTCCACAAAACTTGTGGCAAGGCCACAACTGATTCCATTAAAAATATGGCAAAACGCACACATTTTTCCTTTAATCAAAGTTATCTAGGTTATAAAACATTACTTAAATTGGTGGAGTTCCAGCTCTTGAGGCACATGTATTTCATTAGGAAAAATATGAGAGGTTTAAAATGGATTTTATAATGACAATGTACAAGCCACTGTAAATGCAATGATACTAGCTGGTGTCACTGTTATGTCATGCATTCTTGTTCTTATATGGCAGACACAATGTGACATAATCTATGTGGAAGATTTATAGTATGCAAAAAAGAAAATGAAGTCACATTGCTTTGTGAAAACAAATCACAAACCATTATTCTCTGCTTAATCTATTCTGTGCTTTATGTAGTTCATTTAGTTACCAAGAATTACTGTCAGTCTCAGTTTTCACATCCTGAAAAGGGCAAGTGCAGTTAAGAAAAAAAATACTTGTAGCATGTTTAAATTCTCATAGAAGCCTCTAAGTATTGGCTTTGAAGGAACTTTCTCTAGTGTGAAGATTTACAGAAGGTGCATAAATGTGGGTCTAATGTTATGAGGCTTGCCGGAGAAGAAAGTTTGCTCCGTCATTTGCACTTCCATACTTTTTTTCTTGTTATTGCACAAGAACTATTATTTAAACTCATCTTCTTGACAGCATCACAGATAATGTAATGAAGTAGCAATCCACTCTGCTTAACAGCCTGTAGATTTCCCCTGTACATGTAATATATACATGTAATTTCATTTTTAAGTAATATAATTTCCATAAACATGTTGAAGTATAAACACTCAGCTAACAAAAACATCACTAGGTGACTTTGCAGAGTGAAATAATTAAAATTTAGTCTGTACCATTATTTGTCTTTATTTGATACCTGATATAGCAAGGTACTGTTTCAGAAACTGTATTGAAAAGCCTTTTTATGACAGAAATGCCAATAATGTGTCATATGAAACCTAGTTATATCAATATGGAGCATGAAGTACAGATATAAGACATTCAATGGGCTACCAAGTCAACCACTTGCTTTGAGTGGATTCTATTATATTTATTGAAGTTTTGCCATTTGCATAAAATTGCTTATTGCTTCAAAATTATAATGTTTGTAAAGATTGGGTGGGGTTCCTAAATACGTTTCCCCGTTATTCATCCACTTTTCATGACAATTTCAGAAAGGCATTCCTGGATCTCTTTTGTCACAAGTTATTTTGTAACCTAGCTGTTCAGTTGACATGTGGTCTCATGGCTGAACTTATGCCTTAACATTTGTCTTAGAAGTTAGGAAACATAGGTAAGAAACCCCTCAGTCACAGGATGAGCCCTGGAAACAGGCTTGTGGATTAAAAGTGGGTATTTTCTCAAAAATCTGTGGGGAAACACTTCTCCTGTGTTTGCTTATAAAAGAAAAAATCGTTCCTCCTTTCCTCAATTTCCTTTTGCTGCTTTCCTGTAGCCTGTGCTGGTTTTTTTTTTTTTTCAAATAAATATTTCAGTTTTCCTCTTTCAGGAGAAGGCACCAGAATCCTGAGTGGACTAAGGATAACACCCAACAGTACAAGGCAGGGTTCAGATCCATCCCACACCTAGGACTTTGTAATGGTCAAGCTACTGTGTGCTGGTGAATTCATTCTCAGATGTGCCCAGGTCTGTGGAAGAAAGTCAGCTTGCTAGTTGTCCCACTGTACAGCACAGTAATAAAGAAGGTTCTTTGAGCACCTTTGGCCCCTCAGTCTGTCATCTGTCAAGGGGCAATTTTTGCCTAGCTGTATCTGTACATGGAAGAAGGTATTAATTGCACAAGTACACAGCAACAAAGGTAAGATGGAAACACAGGAGTATTAGTTTGCCAGAGATTATAATGACGATAAAAAGAAAAAAAAAAGAATAATCTGTCAGACTCCTAAATGAGGACAAATAATAATTCCTCTCTTATCATGCCTAATATCAAGGCCTAAATAAAGAAAGCTCAAGACTTTCTTGATAAAAAACTATTTAACTGATGTAAGAAGAGCCTCTTGATTTGCCTCAGCATTTTGGGGGTCAGCCATTTACATTCTACTTGCTGACTTTCTAGGGTTTTCACAGCATACTCACAATTGTACATAGTGTCTCTGTTGGAAAAAAATGGGAGAATTTCTACAAGGGAAAAACTTTTTCTTCACTCTTTATATGTACACCTAAACATAGATGCTTGGGAAGTAAAAGAAGAATGTTTGTGAAAATCTGAATGCTTCTTGGCAAAAAAGGGACTTGTCTCTAATTGCTATTTCCAAAGTAATCTGCTTGTGTTCTACTTTTCAGATATTCAGCTATGACTGTCATCCAGAAATGTAATTCTAGCTAAAAATAAGACATTTCACCTTTCAGTATGTAAAACACAACTCTTTCCAGTGAATTCACTTTGTAGAAAATGTGAAACTTATCTTTGAATGTGTAAAATACAGGACTGCTACAGCCTAGTTCATTATCTCTGTAATAACAGTTCCTACTGTGTGTAGAAAGCACAGTCATTCCTAAAAGATGTGGTTTCTATGTGGTTGTTTGTAAAACCAACTTTAGACTTATGGAATAGGACTTCATGGGATTATGCTTATGATATGATATGATACATAATGATTCAAGATGATGTGATAGATGCTCACAGAGGACTCATCGCATTCCATTTTTGCAGTCCAGGCTATCTTCTTTCTGGATCAGGTCCCTCAGTTTCATGAAAGGATCCAGCAGCACATTTGACCCTTAGTGATGTATATTTCTAAGTCACCTGGTGCAGCTTGTTGCATTAAATATGTTGCAACAATTACTGAAGAGGAAATAAAAGAAGGTCTGAAGAAAATCTTACCTTTAAGAAAACCCCAAAGATATACAAACAAGCACGGTCCGACTGCTTTGGCACTGGATATCGAGCCAATTTTTTCCCACTGAGCTCCAGGGATAATTTTCTTCAAAGGAAACAAAATCTCAGCACACCTAGAGCTTAAATTTTGTCTAAATGATCACTTAGAGACACACAAACTGACTCAAAATATCTATTATTTTGCTGGTTTAAAGGTAAATCAGCAGGAGAAATGAACCCAACCCAAAAGAGATTATAAGACAGAGTTACAATTTAATAACAATATTACAATAAATGCAATGGCACAAAGAGAAATTCTTTTAACCCACAAACCCAGAAGTATGACCCAGCACCCTGGGGCACAAACACAAAGGGGTTTGTTAGCCCCTGTGCTGAACCCCACGTGGTTCCCCTAAGTTGAAAGCAAAAGGAAGTGAAAAACCTGTTGGTGCAGCTGATGGCTGCAGTCTGGTGAAGAGTGGTGGTCTCCTCCTATCGAGGTTCTGGTCCTCCTCTGGATCCGATGAGTCGTTCTCCAAGTCCCCAAACCCCCAAGATTATATCCCCTCAGGTCCAGGTGGGAATGCCCAGTACCTTCCTCAGGGCAGGGAGTTACACAATGAGTAATCTCAGTCTGTGAGTCATGGGGTATTTTGGAATCATTGATGGCCCATTAGCAGATATGACACCAGAGGCTGGGTGTGGAGGTGCTAATGACTTCCTGGAGGGGAGTTATCACAGCTCTTATCTCACAGGTGTCTTTCACACCCAGCTCACAGCCTGAGGGGTTGGGTGTGCCCTGGGCAGCTGCTGCAAATGATCCATTGTTAACAGTTCATGAGAAATGAGTAGAGGGTGTAGAATACACAGCTTTGGTCACACCCACACAGTGATAAACTGGTCCCACAGGCTGAACTAGGAAAATTATATTCGTAAGAAGTTCCCATCTGCCCTACAACACCCAGTGTCCTCCTAACCTTAGTATAAAGAATAAAGGGCATTTAAGGAATAGAAATGTGTAGATTGATAAAGGCTAAAGGCCACTTCAGGAAAAAGCCTTTGTCCACTTTCTTCTTCCAGTATTTTTAAGTGGATATCTGCCTCTCCAATTTTAGATGCAGTGAGCAGCTGCACTGTACTTTCTTGCTGGCTGGGATTAAGCCACAACAGAAAGTCCTTCAGAGAGCTGAATCCTGAGTGGGATACATGTTGAAAAACATTAGGGCTAAAATGTACGTTTGCTATTGTTCAGGAGGAAGATCCAGATGAGAGCAGGTAACTTTTTTTTTTTTTTGACATAGCTTCCTACAAGCAAGTACCTAAATTACGTCCAATTAATTGTAGGTATATAGATGGTGTCATTCATCACATCTATATTTGGCTGTGTGGATCCTTAGTGTCTGTCTGAACTTATTCAAGTTCCCTTTCTGTATGGAGAGAAAAGGCACTTCTAGAGAGTAAATCATTCACATCTGAGACACTAGTTCAAGTTGAACAGCCATAACATAGGTCACTTCTCAAATGATAAGTGTTATTCTAAAGCACAGATGAAAAGCAACAGCCTCTGTAATACCACATAGAGATCCTCAAGAGCAGCAGATGAGAAAAATTAATATGTATTCATAAACAAAACTAACCCTTAAGCATAGTACAATAGTATTTAAAATGATTAGGAGTGAAGAGAAATACTACAGAAATGAGTTTATGAAAAAATAGGGCAAAGCAATCCTGTTTTTGTCAAAGCAAGATAAAAAGGCTTTTAGCATCTGAGACATGCACTTGAGAGACACTTCATATAGAAAAACCCCTCCTGCCATTATAATAAGTTTGCTCTGTTTTATTGAGCTGTATTAGCATAGAGAAGTGGATGTGAAACCTCTTTTGATTTCCAACAGCCAACAACACTGTGGCCCAAGACTTTGAAAGAAAAAAAAGCCTCTCTAACTTTATTATATGGAATTTCAGACTCCTGAAATATTCAGTAGGTAAAGTGAAAAGATTTTATTTAAATTTTTTTCTGTTTATTTTTTCTTTGTTGTTCTGTAAGCCTGTAGTTATGTTCATTCAAGCCTGAGAATATTTATCACGGGCAAATAAATCCATAACAAAAATCTTGATGTCTACTATTTGGAGTTTATATATATATGTAAAAATATTTTTAAGACTATTTTTCATATAAAAAAAAGACATTTAATGGAAAAACACAGACTTGGAAAAATAATTCCCAAGGCAGAGGATCACAAAGCAAATAAAAAGTAAATAGACAAAAAAAACCAAAAAGAAAATAATAGAGCAAGTATGGATTCGGTATGGTGTGCTGCTTTTGGTTGGGGATAAAGTTCATCTCATTCATAGTAGCCTAGTATTGGGCTATGCTTTTGGTTCATGCTGGAAACTGTGTTGATAAACAGGGATGACTTAGTTACTGCTGGACAGAATTTAGACAGCATGAAGGCCTTTCTCTCTCACCACTGAGGGTGCTGGGGGTGCACAAAGGGTTAGGATGGGACAGCTGATCCCAACTGATCACAGGGATATTCCATAGAGTATGGTGTCATGCCGAGCATATAAAGCTGGGGAAGAAGAAGGAAGGGAGGGACAGAGTGATGTCATTTGTCTCTCCAAGCCACTGATGCACCTGTGGAGCTCTGCTTTCTTGGGGATGGCCGAACACCTACCTGCCCATGGGAAGGGGTGAAAGAGTTCCTTGCTTCACTTTGCTTTGCTTTGCTTGTATAGCTTTTGCTTTTCTTATTAAACCATCTTTATCTTAATCCATGAGCTTTCTCACTTTTAGTCTTCTGAGTCTCCTCCCCATTTCACTGAAACGAGAAATAAGTGAGCAACTCTGTGGGTCTGAGTTACCAGCTGGGGTTAAACCACGCCATATGGGAGAGAATAATTGGGATCTAAGTCCATTCTAACCAGTATAAGCTGTGGAGAAGGTCATGTTTTGCTTAATGATAATGTTTTTTACTATGCAGATGCACCTTTTTTTCCCTTCCCTCTGTAGTATTCTTATCTGTACTTATACCTACAGAATAAAAGTTTTGAGACATATAGGTACACATTTGCCTAAAATGCTTACCAAAAGACTACAGCTTCAAAAATAAGCTGCCCCTAGGATATATACTGGATTGCTAAAGCTTGAATTCAAAGTTCTCAAGTCAGTTGCAGAACGACCTGTGAAAAACTTGTGCAGCCAAAATTTGCTAATTTATATCAATCATGTAATTTTTGGTGGTAAAAGAGTAATCCTTTAGCTTCCAAACCCTTAAAAATTTCCTAATGGATGTGTCAAACATATTGGTTCTAATGATTCAAATGCCCATCATTTATACAAATCCCATAAAGTTACATAAATAATATTCATTTACTTGGATTCCGGTTCTGAATCAAAATAGTGACTTGTGGGACATGATACATGTTGTAATTACTGGAGACACCAGTTTAAAAATGTTTTTAAAAAGTATCATCAATCTGGAGTACACTGTTTCTGTGAACAAGCTCCAGTGATAAGATAGTTCTCACTTTGGGCCATGAAAGCTGAACCAGAAATCTGTTCTTTGGAGAAGGAACATCAGTCTTTCTAGTGTCTGATGAATAAAGAAGAGGCTGTCAGAAAGAAATAAAACAGGGCTGAAGTTAGGAATCTCTTAAAGAATGTCTGTGTCATGAGTGATGTAGAAAGAGGAGACAAGTAGCCAGAAGCTAACTTTACTCGAGTATCTTGGGATTTTTAACAAGCAACAGTAAAAGACATTTTTGAGTGGACAATCAGGGAAATAGGGGACAAACAAAATAAATTAATTCATATATTTACTTTTTTCATTCCTTGTTCATTTGGTTCACTATAAAGTTGAGTGTAAAATTTTTTCTTTACTGTGGTTCTGGAACACATCAGCTTTGCTGCCTGAGAACAACAGCTTGGGTGGGTTGTCAAAGGTTTATCTCACTTGGTCAGCCTAGTTGTGCAGAGAATTTCTCAGGTCACTGATGGCCATCTCATACACAATGACATAGACACAAAGCCAGAAGCACATTATGAACTTCAGTGGCCAAAACTCATCCCAATAACACTCATGTCTTTGAGCATCAGTGGCATTTCACCAGTTTACCTGAAATATAGAAAAAAAAAAAAAAAGATAAAAAAATCATTTCTGTTCCCCAAATACCTTTCATTTTCACAAACTCCGCCATTCAATTGGACTCTATTTTTGGTAGAGGAGAGAAGATGAAAGGAAACAAGGAAGGAATCTTGCACTTGAAGCCTATAGAAAGAAGATTTTTCTCCTTGGAGGATGCTTTGTGGTTTTCCTATTTGGGTAGAAGTTCACAGTTTAGAATATGCATTGAAGAGGCAAATATACACTCAGGTTGAGCCTGTCTGTCTGCCTTTAGCAGGCCCTCTGCATGGAGTAGGTTGAGGACAGCTGTCCTCTTGTAGTCTCAGTTGTCCCGAGAGCTTTCCACTCCAGCTACTTGTCACTGTGCATCACCCAAGGTTATTGGCAGCCTACAATGTCTGACTGACTACTTTAGCTCTCTAACCCTCTCTGAGGGAAAAAAGCCCCAAGAAGTCAGCTTCAAAAGTTTGAATAGGAACTAATTACTGATTTGGTCCTAAAAGACTATGCATATTGAGGCATTTTCCCCCAATGAGTTCAGTAGGTATACTCGAAAAGAAGTAATTTTTCCAGCAGGTGGTAAAAGAGCAACTTATTTGAGCTTTTTTCCTTTTTTTTTTTTTCCCTGACATAACAGCTTAAGCTGGATGTTGTTTACTACATCAGAATCGAAACAAAACATTCATGAAAGAAAAACATGTATCCCACTGTACTGGCTTTGCATGGCCAGGTTTTGGTCGTGAGGGGAGTACAGAGCTGGCTTCTGTGACAAGCTGCCAGAAGCTTACTCCATGTCTGGCAGAGCCAATGCCAGAGGGCCAAGGCAGGCCCAATTAAAAATAGTACTAATGGCTCTGTGATAACATCTTTAAGAAGGAAAAACAATAGTAATTTTGTACATTTAATTGCTACCATGGAAGAGCAGAGTGAGAAAATGTGAGAGGAACAACTATGCAGACACTAAGGTCAGTGAAAAATGAGGGTGAGGAGGTGCTCCAGGCACTGGAACAGAGATTCCCCTGAAGGTCATGGTGTAGTAAGCTGTCCTCCTAAAGTCCTTGAAGGATTGCAGGGGTGCAGAGATCTACCTGCAGTCCATGAAGAAGACCCATGCCGGAGCAGGTGGATGCCCAAAAGAGGGTTGTGAACCTATGGGCAACTCACACTGGAGCAGGCTCCTGGCAGGGACCTGCCGACCTGTGGAGAGACAAGTCTACGCAGGAGTAGGTTTTCCTGGTAGGACTTATGACCCTGTGTGGGACTGCTGGAGCAGGCTGTGCTTGAAGGACTGCACCATGTGCAAGAGTGACCCACGTTGGGGCAGTTCATGGATAACTTTTGCCTGTGGGATGGACTCACATTAGAGAAATTCATGAAAGACTGTCTCCCACTGGGAGGGACCCCATGCTTGAGCATGGGAAGTACTCTTCTCCCTGAGCAGCAGCAGGAACAACATGTGATGAACTGACTGTAACTTCCATTCCTTGTCTTTCTGTGCCAGTGGTGGAAAGGAGATAGAGCTCAGGAAGGAGGGAGGAGATGGGGAAAGGTGTGTTTTAGGACTTATTTTACTTCTCATTATCCAGCTCTGACTTTGTGAGTAATAAAGTCAATAGCCCCAAGTTTAGTCTGTTTTTCCCAAGATGGTAATCAGTGAGTGATCTCTAGCTGTCCTTATTTCAACCCATGAACTCTTCACTGTACTTTTTCTCCTTTGTTTACTTGTGAAGGGGAGTAATAGAGGGGCTTTGGTGGGTGTCTGATATCCAGCCAGGGTCAGCCTGCTACACTGACATTTTACATAAGTGATCCTGGCACTCTCAGCCAGCATTTCAAAGCCTTGTTGGAAGAAACCAGGCTACAGGTGCTTGGCTGGTACTCCTACCATGCCCTAAGGTTTTTACTATGCTTCACCGAAGTGACTGAAAATATGTTTCACACACACTCATTGAAGAGGTACAGAATTACAGTATGCTATGTGACAAAAATATAGCACAACTTTTGGAGAGTTAGAAAGACCATCCTCCTTGTGCACTTTGTGTATTACTTCAGCCTTTCAAGAGACTGTTTTTCTGAACCTCTTGCAATTTTTAGAAAGGCCAGTTTGTGTTTGACTTTTAGAAGAAACAAATTTCAACATGTGTCAAGTATTTTTAAACAAATTTCATCAGAAAGGATAACCTTGGACCTTCATTCAATATCTTAACATGCAGAGACCCATTGATTCAAGTGATACCACTGTGAAATTTCATTTGGTACAATTTCCAGGAGTATAAAATATAAATATTTCCAGCAAAGCATTCTTAATGTAAGTTTTGTTTGCTAAGTGTGTTTCTTCCTTTTTGGATCTTGTTCATGTCATAGGAAACCTTTTTTGTTTAATTAGAAAAACAAAATGGATAAATTCCACAGATTTTCATTTCACCCACTTCAAATTCACAAAACCATAATATAAGGCATTTTGACAAATCCTCAAGAATAATGTCTGAGAGCCCATTTCTACAGTATCATCCAAGAATACTATTTCTGTCACTTCCTGTTTCTCACCAAACTGAAAAGAATTGTAAACATGACATTTCTCCTACTACATGTGCACTTTTAAATTCTGATCTCAGCAGGAGCCAGGAAAAACACAAGTTCACAAAACTAACTGCTGCACTATAAGGGAAAATGAGATTCAGCACAAATGACCATTTAATTGCTATAGATTTATATTTCTGTACAAAATATTGTTATTCAAGGCTTTGAAGGAATTTTCAGAACATGAGGCTTATTTCTGACATCTGTTTCAGAATAGGCTGAAACAGATCCTAGGTGTGTTTATTTCTTTCCACTGACTACAAAGTTATGACCAGCTCATATGCTGTACATGTTTACATGGCATATGTATCCATTTGGTCAGCTCAGTCCCATCTTTGCTTAATTACAGTCAGAAGCATCAGCCTGTGTATTGATTTTTGACTTTATTCACCTTGTAATTACCATATTGCATTCACTGGAAAAGATACCTCTATTTTACATATATGACATTTTTCAAATACAGAAAGAGTTGCAACACCCTGTTTGCTCAACAACTAAATACATCTTACCTCCAACTAATCAATCTCCATCCTACAAACCAATACATATATTAAACTGTGCTGATTTTCCTATATCACAGTCATAGTAATAGAAGTATAGAATCATTCCATTTTTAAAAGATCACTGATTAGGGTCACTGAGTCCAACCATTAATCCAGCATTGACATTCCACTGTCCCAAAGCTGGTACTATATCTATATGCCTTTCAAATGTCTCCAGGGATGGAGACCCCACCACTTCCCTGGGTAGCATACTCCAATGCCTGTCCACATTTTCAGGGAAGAAATTTTTCCTGATAGCAAATCTAAACCATCACTGGCACAACTTAAGGACATTTCCTCTTTTTTTATCACTGTTACCTGGGAGATTGAGTCCCACCTTGCCACAATCTCCTCTGAGATAGTTGTAGAGAGAAGCAAGGTCCCCTTTGAACCTCTTTTTCTGCAGGCTAAATAGCTCCCCTAGGCACCCTCCAAACCCTGCCACAGCTTCATTGCACTTCTCTGGACCTGCTTCAGTACCTTGATGTCTCTCTTCTAGTGAGGGATCCAAAACTGAACACAAGATTTGAGGTGTGGCCTCACCAGTGCTGAGTACAGAGGAACAACCTCTGTCCTGGTCTTACTGGCCACCCTATTGTTGATGTTAGGTATGATTCTTATTGTAGTTATTATTTGCTGAGAAACAGAGATATTATATTTTTATCATTTTTGATCCTCTCTCTTTTACATGGCTTCAAGGACAGAATCAGTTCCACATTGTGAAGAAGAGTCCTAAATATATTTGACATGCTGTTTGCTGCATGGTATAATCTCTAAATAAAAGTGTCTTCCCTCACTCATATAAGGCAGAAAAATGACCCAAATTAAAACAAACAAACAAACAAACAAACAAAACATTTATGACTGACTGAATTGAACAGGAAAAAATTGTCCCTTGTTGCAAAAGATGTTAGAACTGGCCACAGAGGGTTTGTCTGGTCATATGGGTCTAATTTTGCAGCTCCTGGAAATCAAAGAAGAAAATTCTGCAAAAGCAGGGTTTCTCTATTAGGAAGGACATTCCTCTGCACAGCTTGTCTACTGTAAGAGAAGAGTTTCCTCTGAGTTTGTTATCCTATGCTTAATTGGTAGCATCTTGTCAAAGCAGAGTTCAAGAAAGGTTTCAGAGGATGAAAACTGGGTAAAATTACCTTAAAAGTCTTCATTGATATTGACTGATTTATAAATAAAAATAAATGACTGTATGTTATATTAAATAATAAACTGTTGGCCAATTACGAAAATACTCTGGTATTCTAGGGAAGATTTGATTGTCTTCCAAAACAAACCAGTGTAGTTGACTGCTGGCAACTTAATTGCAAAAGACATTTCCTTAGTAAATCAGAAATAGCATGCTTGAATTTGTACAAGTTAATTCCTGATGGAATTTACAGTATGTTAGGACAGATGCTTTCTCCTGTTTGTGCAGCACAACTAATATCTTGAAAAGAAATCAGAATAGTAACAAAAAGTGCTTGCCTCCATTCTTTTATTTGTTTGTATAAAGGTAATGGCAACTTGTTTAAAACAGTTTTAATAAAAAAGCAATGCAAGTATTCTGCAATGAAAAAGGACCAAGCTGCCATGGTAATTTTAATCCTGGTGATATTAAGGCCACTAAAATAGTAGAGAAAACTATGATTGCATTTCTTAAACACATGGAGGGAAGTCACATGCAGTTGGAATATCTCTGCAATCTGGGCTTCCATTCAATCACTAACTTCAACAATAATTTTTCCACTAATATAAATTCAAATGGTTCAGACTGGCTTCTGTTACAAAGAATGCATTAAAATATTGGCTGTGATGACACTTATAGGCATGAAAATGTTGTTTATATAACTCTAAATTTTTAGAAAGTGAAAACATTGAAGAAGCCTTTTTTTCCTAATTGAATTTTTAAACTTTTTTTGTATGTGTGTTAAAATTACCTGAATATCTTAAATATATTGAAGCAATGTATCTTTCTGCAATAAAATATTTTAGCACGAACTCCTAAACTGACATCAAATACTGGTTATAGTAAAACAATTAGGACAAATTTTACTGATGCGAAAGTAATTTCAAAGAGAGAAAGTCTTCTTGGGTGATTTGTGGTTTTGCCGTCTCAATGTTTTCATTTAATACTTATGAGAAGGCCAAACTGTGATGACAGTTAGCATTTTCAAAAAGTAATGTACTTTTACATGGCAGTTATTTACTTAAACAGTGGAAACATTAAAATGAGTCTTTCTGAAAAATTATGCACTCAGCTTTTTGAATTTTACTCTGCCTACAAATTTCAAGAAATATTTTTTAACAGAGGAAGTGGCAGGACTGTCAGGAATTCAGTGGTATCTGTAGCACATGCCAGTTATGACTTTCTACTGGTGAAAAAATTAATCTGAACTGACTCTACAGTGCCCTGCTTCATGGTCTCTCTGATCAGTCCTCTTGTTTATATATTTTTGATATGTCCCAGGTATTGAGGTAGGGTTTTGTTTACATCATAACTACAAAAAGTACAAGATGCAGGACAGAAAGGTGTTAAAATACAGAGCTAACAGGTGCATCCTACATTTTAAATAAAACCCAACCCAAACTAACCAAGCTAACATCACCCCCAAAACAAACAAACAAGCCAACAAACCAAAACACAAAAACACCAAAACCCCCAAACCCAACAAAGCTAGTTTAAATGTCTCCAACTTTTTCCAATTACAATCCGAAAGTCTGGTCCAGTAAAGTTTTCAATTATGTGTTGAATTGATAAATTACATGATATTATGTATGTGGTTAACTGCTTTGATGGATCTAAGACTTAATCCTTAATGGTTCATTTTTATGTTAGTGTATTTATAGTAGGGCCAAAAGTAGGAATGTAGGTTAGCTGTCTTATTTAATTTTTATCTACAATATGTAAACATGGTGATTGCATTAAGAATCATATGGAAGAGTTAGAGAAAGAATTTATTATCAAAACCTGTAAAGTATTTCCCAGTAAGCCTACAAGTTGTGAATGCAGAAGTATATAACATTACTGTAAGCCTATTGCTGAGCATTTATTAAACATTTTGTGAAATAAAAAAGAGCTGCATAGATTAAAATATATGAAACAGGTAAATATTACGACATATATAAAACCAATTTTTATCTGTGTACTTAAAAGGCAATGTTCTCAAGGTAATCACATTGTTCTAGTGGCTGGAACTGATTGCTTAAACCATAACACATTGTTTTATTGATGAACTGTGTTGCTACCTTCATTACATCAAGAAACATCTGATATGGATTTTGTAAAAGATTGATTGCATTGTAACTCCAGAGAAGTATCACCTTCTACAGAAAGCAATCCAACATGAAGTAATAACAAGTAGCCAAAGAGATAATCAAAGATCAGGAGCAAAAATTGGATTTACAAAATGAAAATGTAACTTTCAGGTAAGCTAACAAAAGCAATCCAGTCCCCACGGAAAGGCAAAAAATCTTCCATATCCACTAGAAAGTGATCTTCCATCTTTAACGTAGTCTCTTTCCCATTGTAATAGACCTATCTGGAATTTTATTGTTTTCTATCTTTTAATACTGTTTTCCTGACATTCTTGGCATCTTCAGTTCTTTAAGATTTTGGAATTTTATGTTATACGTTTGATACTTGAAAGCTGGAAAGAAAACACAAATTGTATACCAGAAGACTACAGTTCTCACACTTTCTTAACGTATGATGATTGTGATTTCATAAGTACTGCATGTGTATATGAGCATTGCATATCTTCACAGAATTGATTTAAAAACTCAAAACATTGATATGAGAAATAACCTGAAGGACAACAAGATGAGCAAAATAAGTAATGATGATCAGCAAAATTTGACTTCCACTGTGGTTTGTTATATATTGAGAAATTCCATCAGTATGTTTTAGTTTTACTTTTCAGACCCAGTAATGAGCTAGAAGAAAAAGTGCAAATTTGTTAGGGAATTTCCATACATTATGAATTTGTAAAAAGACAGAGAACACGTAAAATTACAAAGAAGTCCCACAGCTGTTAGACAAATACATAGAGACCAACGTTAGTAAAATATAAGTTGATAGATATAAAGAAACTTATTCAAAAGTTCTGCAACTGCAGAAGAGAAAGTGAAAAACAGGAAAGCCAAAAGTAGCTCTGAGGTTATATTAGACAGTAAACAAGATAGAGTAGGAGTTTGCATTATGACACGGAAGAAAATCACCAATGAAACTTTATCAGAAAAAAATAGTAACTGGGCTGTTTACAGAGACTGGGGAAAAAAAAAGAATGAAAACCAAGAAAGTTTGAAGGAAAACACAAGGACACAGCTCACTAAGTGGAAAAATTTTTAAAGTACTGATACTCATTTCTATAGATGGATGCACATTTGTGTTCGAGGTTTTATTTTCTAGGAACAATTTTTTATAGTAAACAATAGTATTTTTTCAGAAATATATGAAAAATTAAACATTTAACTCATCATGTTGTGTTTTTAGTGAAAGAAAGAAGGCATGGAAATAAGAATGTGCAGGCAAATAAACCCACATTCAGAAACCAGTCTTTATTTTTTCTGTGCATGTCCACTGAACTAAAAAGTAATTTCTCCACTTAGTACCTTGCAGCAGAAAACCCTGAGAGACTCATATAAACTTACTTTATTGAAGTGATAATCCAGGCAGTATCATTGTTCTGATGGAAATAGGTATGATGACATACTGCAAGTGCTAAGGGCATATCAACACCCGAAAATTAGATGTTTCATGCTGATTAATCAAGAAGGTTAGAACTCAAACCCAAGAACAGAAACAAAAGCAGGGAAATTAGGTTAGAACATTAGGGAAAATTTGTCAGAAACAACCATTTGGTGGTTTAAGTGTCTGAAGGTGTAAAGACTCTGATCAAGCCTATGTGGACAGAGTCTAGTACACTCTACAGGTAAATGTGAATATAATAATAAGAATAATAGATTTCAGGGGAATTCCCTTGGGAATATTTAAAACTAAACTCTCTGCATCACTGGTCTCTTTGTGGTAAAGGGAAGCTTTTGCACTGAATAGGGAAAGAACAGGGTCCTTTTTCATTATAGATGTCTGGGATTGTGTGAAGATAAATTCCATTAAAGACTCACTTTCTCAAGAATGTGGTGTCTGCTGTCAGTATTACAGGCAAATTCTTTCCCTTCCTCACCTAATATTCAGTCAGTGTGGCAAATAATCTAAATGTTTTCTAATTGATGCAAGATTGTGTAACTGATGCAGCCAGAGATGGTTCTGCTCCAGAAAACAGGAAGGAAAAACAAACAATGAAAACCAAATACAGTGTCTGTATTATGCTGTAGATACACGTGCTAGGTTGTATATTTAAGAGGAGGAAGAAGGAGAGAAATTGCACTGGTAAGGGAAAATCCTCAGATTAAAATGAAAGGGTCATGTTTTCACCTGTGGAGGAAGGGAGAACATTGTCTTCTGCATTCTCTGTGAAGAAAAATGTGATTCCTCACTGTCCAGTATGTCCTGTGAGTATGCTACTTCACATGGCATTGGTGAAGAAACATAAGGGACAAAACACATTGCAGCATTATAATGTCATATCAGTTCATTATCCCTCTGTCCTTGGCACTGGTGAGGCCACACCACAAATACTGTGTTCAGTTTTGGGCCTCTCACTATGGAAAAGGTATTGGAGTCCTGGAGCATGGGAGTGTCCAGAGAAGGGCAACAGAGCTAGTGAAGAGCCTGGAGCACAAGTCTTTTGAGGAGTGTCTAAGGGAGCTAGGGGTGTTTAGCTTGGAGAAAAAGAGGCTCAAGAGTGACCTTATTGCCTTCTATAACTACCTGAAAGGAGATTGCAATGACATGGGAGTCAGTCTCTTCTCCAAGGTAACAAGTGACAGGACTAGAGGAAATGGCTTCACTTGTGTCAGTGGAGACTTAGGTTGGATATTAGAAAAATTTATTTCCGGAAAGGGAAGTGGTGAAATCACCATCCCTGGAGGTAGACAAAAGACATGTGGCACTGGGGATCTGGTTTAGTAGTGAACATGGTAGTGCTGGGTTAGTGGTTGGACTGGATGATCTTAGAGGTTTTTTCTAATCTTTATAATTCTGTGAGTCTACTTGAAGAACAGTTACAAGCACTTGCTTTATTTGTGAATTTGTTTGGATTTTTAATTCTTAAAGCTGGTTCTTTTAGGATGCCAAGCTCACAAATAAATATTTATGCACCTTATCAAAGAGGGCAAAACTGTTTAGTGTGTTTGTTTTCAGTTTGCTGTGTAAATACTGTGTATGGGATATACATCTCAGGGGTCATGAAAATGAGCAGCTGAGAGGAGAGCTACTCTAGTGCCTTGACCTGGCTGTGCTGAAAGGGTCAGGGTGAGCATCTTGGAGGGGCGTAAGATACTCTGAGAACTGGGAACAGGCTTGTAGATAAGCCTTACTCATAACAAGGAAGTTAAACACCTGAAGAGTAGGAGGAAAAGAAAGGACCTGTCTTACTGTTACAAAGTAAGAAACAGAGACAGACTATCTACAAGACTTAAGCACTGAACTTTCTGCATTTACTGTTGTATTTCTGTATCCTGGTTTTTTTTTTATTAAGTTTAGGGAGTAGGAAGTTGTTTGAGATTTTTTGATTTTGGTTTTGTTTAATTTAAATAAGTTTATTTTTAGAGATCAGTGTCAGTATGATCTGCCACAATCATTTCAAAAGAAAAGCAGCGAGTATGTGGTTCCACTCTGGTCAGTATAAGATACTATGACATATCAGTAAATGTTTCCTGATATTTACATTTCCAAGAACTTATGATTCATGTTGAATACATTGTAATTTGTGAAAGCTAAGCAATTAAAAAAATTTAGGTGCATTTTCATTACATGAGTCAAGGTAGATTTTGGGGCCCATCTCCAGGTATGTACATTTGAGGTACACTGAGGTCAGTTTGAGGGGTCAATTTTTATTGATTACCAATCATGATAAAATGCAATGGATTTCACTCTTGAATCACCTTTTCATCCCTGGAATAGTACAAAGTCACTTTAATGAAGAATTCTGATTGACATTCATTGGGCAAATGCAGAAAGATTTAACACTATTATCTCCAGGCCTATTTTGCATTTCACTCATTAGTCACAGCTTTCTTGCCAGAGGTTGCAGAAGGTAGACTGTGAATTATTCAGCTGCAAACACAACTAAGGCACCGGTTTGTGAAATGGAACAGCTGAAGTAAAAGAATATCGTGTGTTTTGGCTTCCCTACTAGGAGAGACTGCAACCCTTGGTAGTGCCAAGATTTGGCTGCAATAACACCTATGAACACTACAGAGGACTTTGCCAGAGGGTTTTTTCCAGGATGAGTCTGTTTCCTTTGAATTGCATGAAAAGATCAGCCCAAAATGCTCTTAACTGGATCCTTTACTGGCCCACAGTAAGGTAGGCAAGAACCATGTAAAAGTGGAATTTGTGCAAATAGCTCTGCTTTCAATTTCTGAGTGATTAGTCTTAATGTTGATAATTATTCTGCCACTTAATTTCATAAGCAGCAGCGAAACTTCTCCATAAGTTCTTTGATGGTGACTTTGTATGAAAATTCACCATTCTTTGTTCATGGTCTTGATTAATCTCCTGATTTACATAGTAGTGTTTATCTGTTTTCTGAAAAGACTATAACTATTAACACATGTGATTGACTATTATTTTAACAAGTTATTTTCTTGAAAAATGAGCATTCATTCCCCAAATTCTCAAAATAAACTTCCTTAGAGCAGTACTTGGGAAGAGTGAAAAAGAGTGGCACATGTACAGTGGTGCACTGGTGAATCAAAATTTGCCTCAAACATTCTTCAGGAAAAATCAGCAAGCGCTAGCAGATTTCCAGGTAGAAATAAGCATTCTTATTCCTCAGAGAATAGCAGCTCCAGTGAAACACAGCAGTATGTGTACA